>NC_073377.1:166072379-166222379 GCF_028641065.1 Leucoraja erinaceus
AAGGTTTTCTATCTGAGCCACCACTATCCATTCCCTCTTCATCTCTGCGTTTATTGTCCTTAAAATCTTGATTCCCCCCTCTTCCTCTCCTTTTTCTTTTTTTTCTCTATTCTGCAGCTTTATTTTTCCAAGGGTTTAAAATGACATCTCAATTGTGCTAATTTCTTCCGTCATTTCCATTCCGTGAACCAAATCGCCTTTAATTTTATTTTCCATAATATTCGGTTCCTACAAGGCTGCCTGTGTCATGTGAAAAATGAAGCTGATTTAACAGTGTGCAACCCGCATCTGACTAATGTAGGTTGGTTTGGATCAGCCTGTGCTGAATCAGAAACATTGTAAAGGGCAAAGAGGGAGATCAATTTCTGCAATGTCAGTGGAAGGATTTTCTCTAAATATTTATGTTTCGAGCCCAAAGAGGAAAGATCTGCTTGTGGGAATGGTGAATCAGAGTTAATGTACACTAGTTCACACCATCTCCAGTTTTAGAATCCTTATGTAAAGTGAGGGAGAGTTAAACCTGAATATACTGATGTGGGAAAAAGGTTTTTGTGTGGAGTGCTAAAGATTTGAATTTATCTGGATAGTGTAAAAAAAAAATTGACAGTGAAACAGTAAATGAGCAATGGGAACATTTAGGAAAGAATTGACCAAATTCCATGGAAACAAATTTAAATATAACATTTGGGGTGACACTGTGGTGCAACTAGTAAAGCTGCTGCTCACAGCTCCAGAGACATGGGTTCAATTCCAACCTCTGCATGGAGTTTTCACATAATTCCTGTAAAGTCCAGGTGCTCTAGTTTCTTCCCATATCTCAAATTGGTCACAGTAAATTACCCCTGGTGTGTTGGTGAGCAACAGAACCTGGAGGGGAGGAGGTGGGTGGGTGTTGATAAGCGAGTAGAGAGAGTTAAATATCTTTGAGTAGCATCAGTATAAAAGGGTGCTTGAGGGTCGGCGTGGACTCAGTGGCCAACGCGCCTGCTCCCATGCGGAATTTCTCTCTGCAGTTTTCCATGCTTGTTTGTGAGTAAAATTAGCCAAGAGACAGAAGGGAATCTGGCAGATCAGAGGTGGTTGATGAGAACTGAACTGGAAAATAGAATGGACACTGAGACTGGCTAGTGAATGACAATGAAGAAGAGAACGGCCAAAGGCAGATTAGATCAATTAAGAAGATATCCTTGTGGAGACAAAGTTAAGTTTAAGACTCGTATTAAATGAATATTTTAGAAAGTACGAGGTACTGCCAACGTTACAATAAAGGGTGAAGTATTAGAAATTGGCTGGAATATAAACATTTTAAGAGCGTGCTTAAGAAGTGGGAAGCACTCAAATTAGAAACATCATCTGTTCCAGATGGAATGCATCCCAGGTTGCTGGAGGGAGCAATTGTGGGAATGAAATGAGGTTCTGGCCACAATCTTACTTACACATGCTTACCCATCCATATCATGCACATGTACCGGCATTTGCTGAACCTGAGTGTTTAACTTTATGTCAAGAAGTTTCAAACAGGCATAGCATGGTACCTCTTGTCATTATATGAATCGCAACTGATATGGCCCACAGTCCATTCTGCAATTAATATGGTGTTACCTGGTAATGATTGCTGGTTGAGTTGCACCAGGCACGGCACTCACTATCAAAATATGGAAGGGACAGGGGGACAGGGGGGGACACAATTTTTTGGCGGCCTCACGCACACACGTGCGAGGCTTCGAGGCTCAATCCAGCGCTAAATGCAGCTCAACTCTGCCTGTCTCACCGGGTTAACTACAGCCGTGACTGGACTGACGGGACACCAGCGCTGCTTCTCCGCGCTGGCCATATTTCCCGCAAGCCCAGGCAGGTTAACCCGGCGGGACAGGCAGAGTTGAGCTGGGTTTAGCGCTGTTTCTCTGCACTGGCTGTGGGCCTGGGGGTGCAGCTCGTGTCTGACTCCCGACCTCCCTGGCCACCCATGGGGGGGGGGCACTCGGGTGGGGACGGGACGGGACTGCGCCGGAGACCCGGTCGGGATCGATCCTGGCTGCGGATGAGGCGCAGGTCTGTGCCGAGAGTGTTTTAGCCACATCTCCCTCCTCCAATCACCACACTCTATCCTCAGTCCCACCCCCCCACTCCTCCCTCCTCCAATCATCGTGCTGAATCGTCATGTCCAGCCCCCATTGCCTGCTGACTGACGTCTCTCTCATCCAATCGGCGCCCTCGACCAGCAGTCCCACCCCCACTGTCTCGCGGAAAGCGGAGATTTTAAAATCTGGATGACAAAAACTTGGAGGGGATGTCCCCCACCTTTCAAAACATGGGGGGGACGTGTCCACTCTGCCCCCTCCCCCCCTGGGTTTTCCGCCCCTGATTTGCACAGTGAAGACTTACAGGCTCCCTCTAAGTTCAGGGAATAACAGACAGCAATCGTGTGGCACTTCGGATTCCAGCCATCAACCTGGATCTCCGTCAATGGGAAAGGTTACAAGAGCAAGAGTAACTAATCATGAAATAAACGCAATAGATTTAAAATACACTTGTTCTTTGTTTGGAAGGCTAAGACAAGGCTGAACAATTGCAAATGATGGACATCTCCAAAGCAGAATTGGCAAAATCATTGACAAATGAAAGCAATTGAACATGTAGCAATTGTTCAATGTAGCAACCTGGAGCAGTTTCAAATCAACATCTTCCACGCCTCCATGTGTCACATAGGAGGAGAAATGTAATATGACAATTTAGACGGCTAATTGGGAAGGTTTAAAAATGGCTAAAGAAAGATAATTGGTGTGGAATTCAATATTCAACGTTGTAAGTATAAAGTAGAAACTGCTAAAATGAAAATGAAGTTGAGACATTAGAGAAACAAAGATGGACAATAGACCATTCTTTGTCAATTGTATTAAAGAATAAGTGAATCTGTTATGAGTGGAGTGAAAATAAACGACTCAAATTTTGAAATGATACATCTATAGTAGTTTTCTCTCTCAATCACATGAGGATGTGGACTGTTTTTTAAGGTGGTGGTGAAACAAAGATCATTAATGGAACCATTTTGCAAAAACAGTGCTTGAATGTTTAGAAGGTACCAGGAACACATGGAATGTATCCAACAACACTTGACTAAATGAGGCTTGAGGTGGGGGGGGTACCAAAGTAGACATTTTTCACAGCTCGTTGGCCATATGGATGGTATGAGGATATTGAAAAATAGCTCATGTTATTCCAATCCAAAGGTCAGTGGCATGATCCTTGGAAGTAGGATGTTATGATCGGGGGGTCTCCAGGTGTTTGGCTTTGTTCTTTTAAGCTCTCAGACAAGGCTTTGACTGTAAACTGAATTCACGTTGCTTTTTCACTGCTGCTGATCATTTTGCAGATTTCCCCAGCCACCTGTTCCATTCTCATTAGAAGGTAATTGTCTCAGCATGCCAAACGTTACAATTGGTCAAACTTGCCATACCCTGTATTTTTATTTACAGTGTATTAAGTGGACTTCCAATGCATGGTTACTAAGGGTACAATTATATTGGCTGTTTTTGTTTTATAATTGGAAACATAGAGAAACCTCAAACTTAATTGGCCCACGGTTGTTTGTAAACTCTTATCGTGCTTGTGCAAGGAGTGTGCAGGATTGTCTGGAGAATTTGGGGATATCGCTATGATATATTTAGAAATAAAAGAACAGAGTGTTGGGCCATTTCTGCTGGTGGCTTGTGTTAAAATGACTGCATTTCTTTATCTTTTGACAGATTGTACTCTCACTAGAAGTCTCCAAATCTGAGGAAGGACATTATTGCCATAGAGGGAGTGCAGAGAAGGTTCACCAAACTGATTCCTGGGATGTCAGGACTGTCTTACGAAGAAAGACTGGATAGACTTGGTTTATACTCTCTAGAATTTAGGAGATTGAAAGGGGATCTTATAGAAATTTACAAAATTCTTAAGGGGTTGGACAGGCTAGATGCAGGAAGATTGATCCTGATGTTGGGGAAGTCCAGGACAAGGGGTCACAGCTTAAGGATAAGGGGGAAATCCTTTAAAACCGAGATGAGAAGAACTTTTTTCACACAGAGTGGTGAATCTCTGGAACTCTCTGCCACAGAGGGTAGTCAAGGCCAGTTCATTGGCTATATTTAAGAGGGAGTTAGATGTGGCCCTTGTGGCTAAGGGGATCAGAGGGTATGGAGAGAAGGCAGGTACGGGATACTGAGTTGGATGATCAGCCATGATCATATTGAATGGTGGTGCAGGCTCGAAGGGCCGAATGGCCTACTCCTGCACCTAATTTCCATGTTTCTATGTTCTATGTAGAAGTGCAGTTAAGTATTAAATAACATCACTACTAAACACATTCATGTCATCATTCGCGTAAGTTTTTACACACAGAAACGAAGGTTAGCATTAAAACACCAGCAATATTATAGTTATTATGTAATATTATATAGTCTTTCCTTCAACATTGCTTAGGCCTAGAGATTAAAATGTGAATGTTCATGATGTATCTTACATAGAAACATAGAAAATAGGTGCAGGAGGAGGCCATTCGGCCCTTCGAGCCAGCACCGCCATTCATTGTGATCATGGCTGATCGTCCCCTATCAATAACCCGTGCCTGCCTTCTTTTACATTTTTTACAGAGAAAAACATTTTTCACACAGAGAGTGGTGAATCTCTGGAATCCTCTGCCACAGAATGTAGTTGAGGCCAGTTCATAGGCTACATTTAAGAGGGAGTTAGATGTGGCCCTTGTGGCTAAAAGGATCAGGGGGTATGGAGAGAAAGAAGGTACAGGATACTGAGTTGGATGATCAGCCATGATCATATTGAATGGCGGTGCAGGCTTGAAGGGCCGAAGGGCCTACTCCTGCACCTATTTTCTATGTTTCTATGTTTCTCCCCATAATCCCTTGACTCCACTAGCCCCTGGAGCGCTATCTAACTCTCTCTTAAATCCATCCAGTGACTTGGCCTCAACTCCCCTCTGTGGCAGGGAATTCCATAAATTCACAACTCTGGGCGAAAAAGTTTTTTCTCACCTCAGTATTAAATGACCTCCCCTTTATTCTAAGGCTGTGGCCCCTGGTTCTGGACTCGCCCAACATTGGGAACATTTTTCCTGCATCTAGCGTGTCCAGTCCTTTTATAAGTTTCTATAAGATTTCCCCCTCATCCTTCTAAACTCCAGTGACTACAAGCCTAGTCTTTTCAATCTTCCCTCATATGACAGTCCCGCCATCCCAGGGATCAATCTCATGAACCTGCGCTGCACTGCCTCAATCACAAGGATGTCCTTCCTCAAATGTTAATCAGATAAGCTTCAGAAATGAGTCAAAAGTACCATCCTTATTCCTATCTCAATAATAGATCCAGGAAACCATATATGTGCCCTTTTAGATCTCTGAAATATTCTCTCAGCGGTTTTCAAAACAGAATATTCCTTTAATTTGTCCATCATAACATGGCTTTAATGGCTGAAGAATGCTTCCGACATGAAACGTCACCCATCCATGTCAGAATGGCCGGCAGTGGCTCGGTGATGGGGCCGCACCTATTCACAATATATATTAATGATTTGGATGATGGAATTAAAAGTAACACTAGCAAACCTGCAGATGACACAAAGTTGGGTGGCAGTGTAAACTGTGAAAATGATGTTAGGAGGTTGCAGGGTGACTTGGACAGGTTGAGTGAGTGGGCAGATGCAGTGCAATGTAGGTAAATGTGAGGTTATCCACTTTGGCGGCAAGAACAAGGAGGCAGATTATTATCCCAATTGTGTCAGATTAGGAAAAAGGGAAGTCCAAAGAGACCTGGGTGTCCTTGTACACCAGTCACTGAAAGTAAACATGCAGGTACAGTAGGCAGTGAAGAAAGCTAATGGCTTGTTGGCCTTCATAACAAGAGGATTTGAGTATAGGAGGAAAAAGGTCCTTCTGCAGTTGTACAGGGCCCTGGTGAGACCACATCAGGAGTATTGTGTGCAATTTTGGTCTCCTAATTTGAAGAAGGACATCCTTGCTATTGTGGAAGTGCAGTGTAGATTCATGGGGTTAATCCCCGGGATGGCGGCACTGTCATATGAGGAAAGATTGGGATTGTGCTTCTATCCACTGGAATTTAGAAGGATGAGGGAATATCTTATAGAACCATATAACATTATAAAAGGACTGAACAAGCTAGATGCAGGAAAAATGTTCTCAATGTTGGGGGAGTCCAGAATCAGGGCCCACAGTCTAAGAATAAAGGGGAGGCCATTTAAATCTGAGATGAGAAAAAAAGTTTTCACCCAGGGAGTTGTGAATTTGTGAAATGTTCTGCCACAGAGGGCAGTGGAGGCCAATTCACTGGATGAATTTAAAAGAGAGTTGGAGAGAGCTCCTGGGGCTAGTGGAACCAAGGGGTATGGGGAGAAGGCAGGCACGTGTTACTAATTATGGATGATCAGCCATGATCACAATGAATGGTGGTGGTGGTGGTGGCTCGAAGGGCCGAATGGCCTCCTCCTGCAGTTATTTTCTGTTTCTATGTTTCTAACCCAGAACTGCTGATGCAATGCTGCAAGAATAGAAACAATTAAAAATTATAGGAACAATTTATGACATGTTTTTCATATCAAGTAAAGAAAGATGCAATGACTTTTCTGAAGAGATAACAGGTGTTTGTGTAATTTGGTACTGACACAATTGCAAAATTCTACGTTGTCATATAACTGTATGGTAGATAGTGAGGAAGGCTATCTGGATTTACAACAACATCTATTTCAGTTGCAAGGATGGGCCAGGGAATGGTAAATGGAATTTAAGTCCAACAATTGTGAGGTGTTGCACTTTGGAATGTCAAAACCATGACAGGACTTGTATAGTAAATGTTATAGCTCTGGAGTGTGTCGTAGAACGGAGGACTCTGAGAGTGAATGTGCACGGTTCGTTATGAATGGACTGCATGGTGAAGAAGACATTTAGTATGCTCCCCCTTCATCGGGAAGGCTATTGATTACAACAGTTGGGACATCATAATACAGCTGTACAAGTCGTCGGTGAGACCAATACTGGAGTACTGTGTGCAGTTCTGATAACCAAGCTACAGGAAGGATCTTATTAAGTTGAAAAATAACCAGATTCATCAGAGTATTATCTAGGTTTTAAAGCCCTGTCCCACGGTACAAGTTCATTCCAAGAGCTCTCCCGAGTTTAAAAAAATTCTCACTCGTGGTAATCACGGAGAATTAAGGTAGCGGGTACGTCTGAGCTCGGGGACGTCTCTTAACGGCTCGTAACGCTAACGGCAGGTACTCGGGAAGACTCGCTAACTGCAGGTAAGCGCGGGAAGACTCGTGAAGATTTTTCAACATGTTGAAAAGTGTCCACGAGATCCCCGAGTACCGACGAGTGGCCATTAGCGTAAATCTCCGAGTTCGAATCAGGTCAAACTTGGGAGGAGCTCTTGGAATGAACTCGTATCGTGGGACAGGGGTTTAAGTTACAGTGCGAAGTAAGATAGACTGGGCCCTTTTTCTTTGAAGCACAGGTGGCTGAAGAGTGATCTTACTGAGTTGCAGAATATTACGAGGCGCATGGATGAAGTGAATTCTTATTTTATTTTTTCAGGGTAAATAATTCTAAAACGAGAAGGCATAGGCTTAAGGTGAAAGGGAATGGAATTAGATGGTGGCAACTTTTTCACTCAGAGGCTAGTCCACATCTAGAATGAGCAGTCAGAGGAAGCTAAAGCTTATACTCTCTAGAATTTAGGAGATTGAGAGGGGATCTTATAGAAACATAAAATTCTTAAGGGGTTGGACAGGCTAGATGGAGGAAGATTGCTCCCGATGTTGGGGAAGTCCAGGACAAGGGGTCACAGCTTAAGGATAAGGGGGGAATCCTTTAAAACCGAGATGAGAAGAACTTTTTTCACACAGAGAGTGGTGAATCTCTGGAACTATCTGCCACAGAGGGTAGTTGAGGCCAGTTCATTGGCTATATTTAAGAGGGAGTTAGATGTGGCCCTTGTGGCTAAGGGGATCAGAGGTTATAGAGAGAAGGCAGGTACGGGATACTGAGTTGGATGATCAGCCATGATCATATTGAATGGCGGTGCAGGCTCGAAGGGCCGAATGGCCTACTCCTGCACCTAATTTCTATGTTTCTATGTTTCTAAAGAACCAGATAAAATGATGACTTTTAAAGGACATTTGGACAGATATATGGTAGACAAAAGTGCTGGAGAAACTCAGCGGGCGAGACAGCATCTATGGAGCGAAGGAATAGTTGACGTTTCGGGTCGAGACCCTTCTTCAGACAGATGTGGCCTGGGAGCGGGGGGGAAGAAGAAAGGAAGAGGCAGAGACAGTGGGCTGTGGGAGAGCTGGGAAGGGGAGGGGAAGAAGGGAGAAAGCAGGGACTACCTGAAATTGGAGAAGTCAATGTTCATACCGCTGGGGTATAAACTACCCAAGCAAAATATGAGGTGCTGCCCCTCCAATTTGCAGTGGGCTTCACTCTGGCCATGGAGGAGGCCCAGGACAGAAAGGTCGGATTGGGAATGGGAGGGGGAGTTGAAGTGCTGAGCCACCGGGAGATCAGGTTGGTTATTGTGAACCAAGCGGAGGTGTTGGGCGAAGCGATCGCCAAGACTGCGCTTGGTCTCACGGATGTAGAGCAGTTGACACCTAGAGCTGCAGATGCAATAGATGAGGTTGGAGGAGGTGCAGGTGAACCTCTGCCACACCTGGAAAGACTGCTTGGGTCCTTGGATGGAGTCGAGGGGGGAGGTAAAGCGACAAGTGTAGCATTTCCTGCGGTTGCAAGGGAAAGTGCCAGGGGAGGGGATGGTTTGGGTGGGAAGGGACGAATTGACCAGGGAGTCACGGAGGGAGCGGTCTCTGCGGAAAGCCGAAAAGGGAGGACATGGGAAGATGTGGCCAGTGGTGGGGTCCCGTTGGAAGTGGCAATAATGTCGGAGGATTATCTGTTGTATGTGATGGCTGGTAGGGTGGAAGGTGAGGACAAGGGGGACTCTGCCTTTGTTACGAGTGGGGGGGATGGGGAGTGAGATCGGACCCTGGTGAGAGCCTCATCTATAGTCGAAGAGAGGAACCCCATCTTCAAAACTCCAATTTGGAGAGATATATGGATCGGAATGGTTGAGAGGGCGATGGGCTAAATCCAGGCAAATGGGACTAGCCCAATATGCCAACTTGATCAGCATGAACAATGGGATAATGTTCGCTGAAGGGCTGTTCCATACTGTACAGCCCCATGATTTTCTGACTGACACATAATTAACTTCATACTGGAAATATAAGAGTGGCTTTTTGCGAACCTTGTCCCAAAGAATATCCATTTCTCTGGGGTTAATATTGTGATAAAGAGGTGGTCTTTGAGACGAAGGTCGCTGGGTCTCTGCCCACTGAACATTGCTCGAGGATGACCTGGGAAAAGGGTGACATAGTTGCCCATACGCGTGGAGTATTGGGCCTGTCCCATGAGCATGCGACTCCATGCGGCAAGCGCGACCTAATCAGAAGCGGGGGCCGCGCGGAGATTGAGTGAGTGACATGAAGTTCGAGCGAAGTCCGCGGGAAGTTCGCACGTGACGTACGGCGTCGAAGCGGCTGCGGGCCGGCAGGCCGTTGCCGCGCAGAATTTGTAATCAAGGTCAGTTTTTCGGAGCCCCGTGCGATGTCGGGACCAGCACCGCGCAACTCCATACGGCTCCGGCAATCGAAGTGGGACCAGCCCCGTGGGGCCGTACTGCGCAAGTGACCACGTTAGGTCGTGCTTGCCGCATTCGGCCCTTCGAGCCTGCACCGCCATTCAATGTGATCATGGCTGATCATCCAACTCAGTATCCCATACCTGCCTTCTCTCCATACCCCCTGATTCCCTTAGCCACAAGGGCCACATCTAACTCCCTCTTAAATATATCCAATGAACTGGCCTCAACTACCCTCTGTGGCAGAGAGTTCCAGAGATTCACCACTCTCTGTGTGAAAAAAGTTCTTCTCATCTCGGTTTTAAAAGGATTTCCCCCTTATCCTTAAGCTGTGACCCCTTGTCCTGGACTTCCCTAACATCGGGAATAATCTTCCTGCATCTAGCCTGTCCAACCCCTTAAGAATTGTGTAAGTTTCTATAAGATCCCCTCTCAATCTCCTAAATTCTAGAGAGTATAAACCAAGTCTATCCAGTCTTTCTTCATAAGACAGTCCTGCCATCCCAGGAATCAGTCTGGTGAATCGTCTCTGCACTCCCTCTATGGCAATAATGTCCTTCCTCAGATTTGGAGACCAAAACTGTATGCAATACTCCAGGTGTGGTCTCACCAAGACCCTGTACAACTGCAGTAGAACCTCCCTGCTCCTATACTCAAATCCTTTTGCAATGAAAGCTAACATACCATTCGCTTTCTTTACTGCCTGCTGCACCTGCATGCCTACCTTCAATGACTGGTGTACCATGACACCCAGGTCTCGCTGCATCTCCCCCTTTCCCAATCGGCCACCATTTAGATAATAGGAGTCGCATGCTCGTGGGGCCGGCCCTTTAGGACTTAGCCTGGACATTCAGGTACTAGTCATGTCAAAGGGTTACTCCATGGCCTCCTTTCCCTGTGAGCTACATCAGTTCAACAACCCTGGAATTCTCGTGAAATCTTTATGATAGACAACAATGCTCTCAAATAATTAGGCTCAAGCAAAGAAATACAGAGGAGAGGGCAGAAGGGGCAGACCAAATGAATCCGGTATCCTAATTACTGTTACATAGACCCACTTCATTCAAACATAGGCACATTCCCAACTTCAATATTTTTATGGTGTATTTTTTAAAACAGATTTTGAAAAAGCTATTAAAATACAAATAATTGCCAGTGGAAAATGAGAAAAATAACCCTAGATTTATTGAAAATAAACATTCAAAGCACAATTATAAAGTCAGGAAATTACAAGTTTGTCTTATATCTCAATATTGCCATTCAGCCTAACTGGAATCATTTAGCTAGCCTATAATTTTAATGTCCCTCATGTGTATATGCTGAAACATGAACTGTTAATAAGGCAACAGTGCTGAGATTGCTCTCAGCAGTGAATATCCGTAAGTCTGGGTGTGGTGAAGTCTCATCTAATCATCCAGTTCCTATCCATCGCAAAGTTACAGCATGAAACTTTATTTAGTTTCAGCCAATTAATTTAATTGATAAGACCAGTAAAAGTAAAGCATATTTCCATAATTCCATATTCTCGTACTGTGACACGTGTTGTGGAATATGTCCAAATAGACAGCCTTTTCTGGAGAGCCTGCAGTGAATGCTACAATCGTCATTTAGCGAAGAACTCCAGGGATTTTATTTTGTATATTTTCTAACATCATGGAAACGGCATTGAATACTCCAACAGATCTTGACCATCAAGAACAGGAACAGGTGACTTGTGATGGAAGCTGACACATAGCATATATGCACCTCCAGTACAAATTGGATTTGGCAGATTAGAGACTAGTACTGATAATTAAATTGCAACTAACGAGGCAGAGTATTATCAGGAAAGCATAGAAATTGTGCGTGCTTCTTCAGAAAGAGGATGAGGAAAATAATTCCAATCTTATCAGTTTAGATCAAATCAGACTAGTTTTTTTGTCAGATATACCAGGATACAATAAAATGATTTGCTTCAGATTCAGATTCAGATTCATTTTAATTGTCATTGTCAGTGTACAGTACAGAGACAACGAAATGCATGTGTTTGCATGAAGCTCATAGGATAGTACACATGGTAATACAATATACAACAATAAATGCAAATAGCAGAATGGTTCAAACAGGTCACTGTGTGTCATGTTGTTACTTGTGGGCGGAGCACCAAGGCAAATTCCTTGTATGTGAATACTTGGCCAATAAACTTACTTACTTACTTACTTACATTGTCTGAGGTAGTTCCAAAAATACTAAAGTGCCTGAACAGAAAACCAAATGAGAATGAAGAGTACATGGTGGCATTTCTTATAAGGGGATGAGAAAAGAGGTGATTGGGTCAGCAGTCTGACAACAGTGGAAAGGAGACGTTACTACGTCAGACAGTTTGTGTCTTCAAACTCCTGTGCCTTCTGTCCCAGAAGGTGGAAGGAGAATAGAGAATGGTGCTGTGGGAGGACTCGACTTTAAGTTAACACCTTTGGCTCTTCGAATCCGGTGGGCGGCGCGACTCACGTCGCAGCGGCCTCTGCAGTCCGTCTGTCTTTTTGTTATTTTTTGTCCCGTTTGAATGTAGTTTTTATTATTTTTTCTGTGTATGTGTGTGCGTGTGTGTGTGTGTGTGTGTGTATGTGTGTGCGTGTGTGTGTGTGTGTGGAAACTTTAAAATCTTTCCCCTGCACGGAGAACCCGGCCTTTTCCTTGTCGGGTCTCCGTTGTCGTTGGGGCTGCAACGTGGAGCGGCCTCCAGCAGGAACGACCTGGGGCTCCAGTTACGGAGCCTGCGGACTTTACTCAACATCGCGGAGCTGGCCGAGTCCAGTGCGGGAGGAGCGGTGGTGGCGCGCTGCTGCGACCCGACCCCGGGGATTCGGAGGCTCCAACCGCAGGTCTGGTAGACAGGAACACCGGGAGCTCGTGGGTCCCTGCTGGGAGACCGCTTTTCGGGGCTTCTGCAACGGCGGCTTCAACGGCTGCGGGACTTTGCTAGTGCCCGCCGGGGGCTCCAACAACAAGACCCGGAGCACGGCCTTGCATCACCCGGCACGGCGTTAATGGCCGTGGGACAATTGCCATCGCCCGCCGGGGGCTTTGACATCGGGAGGGGAATGGGGAGTGCAGGGGAGAGATAAGTTTTAGCCTTCCATCACAGCGAGGAGGAGATGCACTGTGATGGATGTTTGTGTAAATTGTGTTGTGTCTTGGGTCTTTTTTTTCTCGTGTGTATGATTGCAGAAACAACATTTCATTTGAGCCTCTATGAGGTTCAAGTGACAAATAAATTGTATTGTGTATTGTGAATAATATTTTTGGATGTTCTTGACTTTCTGACCAACAGACCCTAATCAGTGAGCAGAGGGGACAAATCATCCTCTACAATAATCCTTAAGATTGGTGCCCACAAGGATGTGTTCTCAGCCCCCTTCTTTAATCCATGTACACCCACGACTGTGCAGTCAAGTACAAATCCAATTCAATTGATAAATTCACAGGCACCATCACCATTGTTGGCCAGACATTAAATAATGATGAGATCGAGTTCAGGTAGGAGATTGAGAGCCTCGTGATCTGGGTGTCAAGGAAAAAACCTTTCTCTCAATGTCGGCAAGGCAAAGAAGATAGTGATCAACTTCAGGAAGTGAAAGGGTACACACACCTCAGTTTGCATTGACTGCATTGAAGAGAGAGATGGTTAAAAGGTTCAAATTCCGATGAGCAAATATCCCCAACATCTTCTCCTGGACCATATTGAAGCAACGACCAAGGAAGCACATTAATGCCTTGATTTCTTTAAAGGTCTTAGGAAGTTTGGTGTGTCTCCAAAACAACACTCACAAACATTTACATATACTGTGTGGAAAGCATTTTATTAGGATACATCACAGCATGGTTTCAAAACAGCTCCATCCAAGACTGCAAGAAATTGCAGAGAATTGTGGACGCAGCCCAGACCATCAGCGGCCTGTCCCGCTGAGTTACTCCAGCATTTAATAATAATAATAATACTAATACAATTTATTTGTCATTTGAACCCCATTGGGGTTCAAACGAAATGTTGTTTCTGCAGTCATACACACAAAAAAGAACCAAGACACAACACAATTTACACAAACATCCATCACAGCACATCTCCTCCTCGCTGTGATGGAAGGCAAAGACTTATCTCTCCCCTGCACTTCCCATTCCCCTCCCGATGTCAGAGTCAGAGTCAAAGCCCCCGGCGGGCGATGGTAATTGTCCCGCAGCCATTAACGCCGCGCCGGGCGATGCAAGGCCGCGCTCCGGGTCTTGGTCTTGGAGCCCCCGGCGGGCACTAGCAAAGTCCCACAGCCATTCCAAACCGCGAGGGGCGGTGATGTAAGTTCCCGCTCCAGGTAATCTTCAACCCCGCAATTCGGGCGGGTGAAGTCGCCGTTGGGGAAGCCCCGAAAAGCAGTCTCCCAGCAGGGACCCGCGGGCTCCCGGTGTTCCTGTCTTCCAGACCTGCGGTTGGAGCCTCCGAATCCCCGGGGTCAGGTCACAGCAGCGCGCCACCACCGCTCCACCCGCTCCGAACTCGGCCAGCTCCGCGATGGTGAGTAGGTCCACAGGCTCCGTGACTGGAGCCCCAGGTCGTTCCTTGTGTCTATCTTCAATTTAAACCTGCATCTGCAGTTCTTTCCTACTCGATTCCATTGAATCAACTTGCACCTCATGCTGCCTCAGCAAGACCACCAACATGATCAAAGACAAGTCACACCCCTGTCACTCTATCTTTTCCTCTTTCCCATCAGGCAACAGGTATACAAGTGTGAAAACACACACCTCCAGATTCAGTCCGGAGTCTAAAGAAGGGTTTCAGCCCGAAACGTTACCTATTTCCTTCGCTCCATAGATGCTGCTGCACCCGCTGAGTTTCTCCAGCATTTTTGTGTACCTTCGATTTTCCAGCATCTGCAGTTCCTTCTTGAACACCTCCAGATTCAGGGACAGTTTCTTCCCAGCTGTTTTCAAGCAACTGAACCATAATTAGAGAACAGTCCTGAGCTACTATCTACCTCATTAGAAACCCTCAGACTATGTTTAATCAGACTTTAATGGACTATCTTGCACTAAATGTTAATCCCTTCATCATGTACTTTGTAGGTGTCTTGATCATGATCAAGTATCGTCTTTTCACTGACTGGTTAGCACACAACATATCCTTTTCACTGTACCTCGGTACATGTGACAATAAACTAAACTAAACATCACATTTGTGGGAGTCCAGAACCAGGGGCCACAGTTTAAGAATAAGGAGTAAGCCATTTAGAACAGAGACGAGGAAACACGTTTTCTCACAGAGAGTGGTGAGTCTGTGAATTTCTCTGCCTCAGAGAGCGGTGGAGGCAGGTTCTCTGGATGCTTTCAAGGGAGAGCTAAATAGGGCTCTTAGAAATAGTGGAGTCAGGGGATATGGGGAGAAGGCAGAAACGGGGTACTGATTGGGGATGATCAGCCATGATCACATTGAATGGCGGTGCTGGCTCGAGGGGCCGAATGGCCTCTACTCCTGTACCTATTGTCTATTGTCTTTTGTCTACTGCCACATTGCTGTCTCAATTAATTGGCTTCTTCGATGACTGCTATATGACTGAAAAACAGGTGATACAGGATTACATTTTGGCTTTAGATGTCTGGTCTAATCGTTGTTTGGGATGGATGTGATGGTCTGAGGAACATGATTCTTTGCTGTATGAGTCTACGAGTTTATGACTGTGCCTTCCCAGTCTATTACAGATGAGCAACCCCCTCCAAATTTCTTTTTTCAGCTGGCAATGTAGTTTAGGGGAAACAACACACCCTCTCGCCCACAAAAATGAAAACAGAGAAATCTACAACACACATCTACAATTCCCCATGACTTGTAATAACCCCTGGCTAATACACAACTCCAATTTGTAGTTTAAAGTGAAAATTTGTACCGAAAGATTGAGGTTTAGATGAAAGGCAAGAGTGTGTAATTTTCATATGTACCGACAATAAAAACAATGAAATTCGTATTTTATTGTTTTATCATTTTATTTCTTAACATGAAAAAACATTACAGATCCCTTCCCTTAAGAACGCTGCTGCATAAAGCATGCCTCGAATTTGTTGAGCTCGAGAGATTACAGCCTCTTGGAGCAATCCTTACATAGATCTGGCCCCTGATAGAAACATGCTCCAAAACCTGTGTGTTTGAAATTTCCCTGAGGGTATCTCAAACCAAATATTAACACTTGCGTTGAGTTTATTCAGCTTGCCATTCCCCACCGCTGCCCCCGAGGCCCACTGCGAATCACCTCATTAACAATGATCCAAGGGAGGGGGGGGGGGAGCTCTGTACCACAAAATGTTCTCGATAATAATAATCGGATGGGGAGGAACCCTTACAAGAAGTATGGTTTGTATTGTTGATCATGTTGACTTTTAGACAATTCATTAAACTTGAATTGTACAACCACACTGGTGAAATTAAAAAATCACTCATTACTAATTGAAGAAATATCAATCCTAATATCCTGCACATCTAATTACAAAAACGGATTATCTGGTTGTATTTTGTAGCACATGCCCAAATCAGTGTTGTGCTTTCCACATTAGAACAGTGATTACAATATCTCTATGCACTGGGATGTCAGGACTGTCTTATGAAGAAAGACTGGATAGACTTGGATTATACTCGATAAGAATTTAGGAGATTGAGAGGGGATCTTATAGAAACTTACAAAATTCTTAAGGGGTTGGACAGGCTAGATGCAGGAAGATTGTTCCCAATGTTAGGGAAGTCCAGGACAAGGGGTCACAGCTTAAGGATAAGGGGGAAATCCTTTAAAACTGAGATGAGAAGAACTTTTTTCACAATCTCTGGAACTCTCTGCCACAGAGGGTAGTTGAGGCCAGTTCATTGGCTATATTTAAGAGGGAGTTAGATGTGGCCCTTGTGGCTAAGGGGATCAGGGGGTATGGAGAGAAGGCAGGTACGGGATACTGAGTTGGATGATCAGCCATGATCATATTGAATGGCAGTGCAGACTCGAAGGGCCGAATGGCCTACTCCTGCACCTAATTTCTATGTTTCTATGTAGTAGAAACTAAGAACTGCAGATGCTGGTTGATACTAAAGATAGATACAAAGTGCTGGAGTAACTCAACAAGTCAGGCAGCATCTCTGGAGAAAAAGGCCAAGTCTGAAGAAGTGTCCCAACCTGATCCTTGTTCTATATATCTGTGCCTCTCTGCATTTTTCTTATTTGTTTATTAATATTGGACCTACCTAACGAAGAGGACCACCATCTCTGTATAGGAACACTAAATTCCTGAGATTTGAGGAAAGGAAAATCTACTTGCTCACATTTCAATCCAACTAACTGATTTAAGGAAAAACGTCAGATATTTTGCAGATCTGATTTGGTTTTAGTTTTAGAGATACTGCATGAAAACTGGTCCCTGCCACCCACTATGTCCGTGCCAAACATTGATCACCCATTCACACTAGTTCTACATTGTCTCAATTTCTCATCCGCCCGCTACACACCTGGGTCAATTTACAATGGCACCTTCGGCATGTGGGAGGAACCCGGAGCACCCAGAGGAAACCCACATGGTCAGCACCCGACTGGAGTTGTGAGGCTCTGAAACAGGAGGCCACGGTGGCAGATGCCTCCCACGTGGCCATGGAGAAGCCTGCCTGGGCCAATGGAGCCTCGCGGTGGATTTGGAGCCTTGCTGAGACTGCGGGACCCGGAGCTGGGGCAGTGACCCGGAGCGGAGACTGCGGGACCTGGAGCTGGGGCGGCTGCCCAGAGCTGATGCTGTGGCGGGCCGTCTCGAAGCGGAGACGGCGTTCCGGCTTTCGGCGGCGGCGACATCACCACGGAGGTCCACTGGACTGGAGGGCGGCATCTCCGGCCTGGATCGATCGCCTCAGCGCAGAGGGAGAACAAGGAGGGAAGAGACAGAGACTAAAGACTTTGCCTCCATCACAGTGAGGATGTGCTTGGTGAACTCACTGTGGTGGATGTTTAATTTGTGTTTATTGTATGTTTTGTTATTATTGGTTCTGTGTACGACTGCAGGCAACATAATTTCGTTCAGACCGAAAGGTCTAAATGACAATAAAGGAATCTAATTCTACTTCTAATTCTAATTTTGGGAAGAAAGAGCTACCTTAAATTTAGTTGTATCTGGTTGGGTAACTATAGTAGGGTGAAGACTATTCCATGCTTTAATTGTGCGAGGGAAGAACGAATTGCTGTACACATCTGTCTTGGTAGCTGGTATCTCAAATTGGATCGAATGCTCCTAATTGGTTTGGGTTTGGTGTAGGTCTTGTAATCTATGTCGAGCTGACCATTTAACATTTTGTAAAAACAGGTCAAACGGTGAGTGGAGAGGTAATAACTATACAGAGAGATTTCTATATTGTTGGTTGTGTTTTCTTTTGGATGACACATTAAATCAAACGAACTCTTAGCCCATATGATGAAAAGAAGAATCAGAAATCAGAAATCAAAGCAATGTCAAAGAAAAGCAATGTAGATCAGTGACCACAGGTGAATGGTGGAGCTCCATTCTGCGGCCTCCAACTGGAACCGACCTCAAGGCTCCGGAGGCAGAGCCAGCCAGGACTCGCAACGTGAGGCTGGCCGAATTCGGAGCTGTGGCGGCGTTCCGGTGGCAGCGGCACGACTCGGGCTGAGACGGTGCTCCGGTGGCTGAGGCGGCATTCCGGTGGCTGAGGCGGCATTCCGGTGGCATTCCGTTGGCTGAGGCGGCATTCCGGTGGCATTCCGGTGTGCTGAGGCAGCGTTCTGGTGGCTGAGGTGGCGTTCCGGTGGCTGAGGCGGCATTCCGGTGGATGAGGCGGCATTCCGGCAGCGGCGACCTGAATCCGGGGCTCGGCCGCGAGCCAATGGACGACATCCACGGGAGCTCGCAGGTCACAGGTTGGTGACCTGTTTTTACGGAGCTCCCGCGGCAACAGCTATGTCCGCTGGACTGGAGGGCGGCATCTTTGGCAGCTTCGACCACCCCGGGCCGCGGAGCTCGGTTGAGCCGCGGGACTGAATCACCATCGCCCGGTGGGGTAACAACATCGGAGGCCTGGATCGCCTCAGTGCAGAGGGAGAATAAGGAGGGGAAGAGACAGTGACTTTAAGACTTTTGCCTCCATCACAGTGAGGAGGTGCCGGGTGAACTCACTGTGGTGGATGTTAATTTGTGTTTATTGTGTGTTTTGTTGTTTATTATTATATGTATGACTGCAGGCGACGAAATTTCGTTCAGACCGAAAGGTCTGAATGACAAATAAAGGAATCTAAACTAATCTTAATTGTCATATGTACTGATAATGGAACTATGAAGTTCTCACTTGCAGGAGCATAACTGGCCTGTAAACACAGTACTCACAAACGGCACGACTGACATGAAGTAGCGTTGTCTTGTCGAGAGGTAGCAACCCTAGAGGAGGGATTTAGCAGCAGGAAAAACTGAAGGTTAAAACAGTTTGAAAATCGAATTAGAAGCTTAGTTCAGGATCCAACATTACACTAAGATTAGGGATTAAAGTTTGTTCTCAATGTTTAATTGGATGGAATTTCTGTTTGTCCAGTTTTGGATGTCAAACATTTGGTATGAAAAACCGCAGTGAGTTGGGATAATAGTGGATAATAGAGTGAAATAGATATTGTGTAGGGAGGAACTGCAGATACTGGTTTAAACTGAAGATAGGCACAAAAATCTGGAGTAAACTCAGCATCTCTAGAGAGAAGGGATGGGTGACGTTTCAGGTCGGGTCTCTGGAGGTGACGATGTGGGACCAAGAGGAGAAGCCAATGCAAATGTGTCTCTAGACAGAGGTTGACCTATAATGAGGGAAGTGAATAAACACAGTTAAATAAGCACAATAAATGCATTGGATGTGGACAGTCAGCACTGTATCATTCCCTCTGTCACCTCCCCCACCCCTCCCCCACCCACACCTACCTCAGCACCTTAAAGGGGCTGTCCCACTGTGGCGACCTAATTGGAGAGTTTAGAAGAGTTTAGGAGAGTTTGTCATGTTGTGTAATGTTGAAGACCTCCTTCGACCTCCTTCGACTATGATGAAGACTAGCTTCACAAAGCTTCAGGAAAATTGGACACCGAATAGTGGAGAGTGAAGACATAGAAACATAGAAAATAGGTGCAGGAGGAGGCCATTCGGCCCTTCGAGCCTGCACCGCCATTCAATATGATCATGGCTGATCATCCAACTCAGTATCCCGTACCTGCCTTCTCTCCATACCCCCTGATCCCTTTAGCCACAAGGGCCACATCTAACCCCCTCTTAAATATAGCCAATGAACTGGCCTCAACTACCTTCTGCGGCAGAGAATTCCACAAATTCACCACCCTCTGTGTGAAAAAGGTTTTCCTCATCTCGGTCCTAAAAGATTTCCCCCTTATCCTTAAACTGTGACCCCTTGTTCTGGACTTCCCCAACATCGGGAACAATTTTCCTGCATCAAGCCTGTCCAACCCCTTAAGAATTTTGTAAGTTTCTATAAGATATCCCCTCAATCTTCAAAATTCTAGCGAGTACAAGCCGAGTCTATCCAGTCTTTCTTCATATGAAAGTCCTGACATCCCAGGAATCAGTCTGGTGAACCTTCTGTTTTGTTAGTCCTTGCTGTCTCCTCCCCTTCCTCAGTCCCCCTGCTGTTTCCTTCCATCCCCCAGCCTTCGGGCTCCTCCTCCTTTTTCCTTTCTTGTCCCCGCCCACCCCCGCCCCCGATCAGTCTGAAGAAGGGTTTCGGCCCGAAACGTCGCCTATTTCCTTCGCTCCATAGATGCTGCTGCACCCGCTGAGTTTCTCCAGCTTTTTTGTGTAACCTTCGATTCTCCAGCATCTGCAGTTCCTTCTTAAACACTGGTGAACCTTCTCTGTACTCCCTCCATGGCAAGAATGTCTTTCCTCAGATTAGGAGACCAAAACTGTACGCAATACTCCAGGTGTGGTCTCACCAAGACCCTGTACAACTGCAGTAGAACCTCCCTGCTCCTATACTCAAATCCTTTTGCTATGAAAGCTAACATACCATTTGCCTTCTTCACTGCCTGCTGCACCTGCATGCCTACTTTTAATGACTGGTGTACCATGACACCCAGGTCTCGTTTCACCTCCCCTTTTCCTAATCGGCCACCATTCAGATCTCCTTCGATCTCCTTCGACCTCCCTTCAACTATGTTGAAGACTATCTACGACTACCTTCGACTACCATCGATTACCTACGACTAACATGCCGACCTATTACAACCTACTTCGACTAAACCTACGAGTAAAAAAAGTATCGATTTTTTCCATGGCTACCATTTTTTTACCTGCGGGTATTTTTCAGCATGTTGAAAAATACGCCGCGACCTAGCTGAGGCCTCGAGTACGCGGGGACTACTCTCGAGCATGAAGGAGAGTTATGCCCCTCTCTCACTTAGGAAACCTGAACGGAAACCTCTGGAGACTTTGCGCCCCTCCCAAGGTTTCCGTGCGGTTCCCGGAGGTTTTTGTCAGTCTCCCTACCTGTTTCTACTACCTGCAACCTCCGGCAACCACCTGCAAGACCTCCTAGGACCTCGTGTCGACCATGCTGCAAGTATGAGTCGAGGGCAAACTCGTCTGAACTCGCGGATTAGGTCACCGCAGTGGGACGGCCCTTAAAGCACGCAAACCTTGATCTGAAATATCGACTCTGTTTCTCTTTCAATTAATTTCAGATTTCCATCCTGCAGTTTTTATCCGTTTATTCCAACCAATGCTCCTGACCTTAAAAGAAGATGGGAAAAAAAGGAAGAATAATTAAGCAATTGGGTGAACAGATCAGATCAATCTCATTGATACAGAAGTCGATGAATAACTAACTAATCATTCAATTAAAATACCAACATGTTGCCCATTATTCTCCCCACTACTGACTCTGGCCTTGCACATCCTTCTACCCTTTGTTCCAAGTGTTTAACCAGTGCCTTCAACCAGTTAGACCCAATTCGCTTCCTCAACCCATCCACTGGCTCACTTCCCTACCTTGCTTTCAGGACTATTAAAAATAATAATAATAATAATAATAATAATAATAATAATAATAATAATAATAATAATAATAATAATAATAATAATAATCTTATTTATATAACACATTTTTAGTCAACTTGCATTGACCCCAAAGTGCTTCACATAATTACATTACATTCACACACAGGCAAAGGTGGGTGAAGTGTCTTGCCCCAAGGCCACAACGACAGTATACACTCCAAGCGGGATTCGAACCGGCTACCTTCCGGTCGCCAGCCGAACACTTAGCCCATTGCGCCATCTGAAATATGAAATATCTACTTGAAGATAGAGCATAGAAGCAGGCCCTTCGGCCCACCGGGTCCATACTAATCATCGATGACCCATTCACTAGTTGTATGTCCCGCATACAAAGGGGCAATTTACAGAAGCCAATTATCTATAGAAAGAAATGACTAATAAATAAAATAAATAAATAAACATATACATCCGCACCTCCTTGGAATGTGTGATGAAACCAGCGAACCCAGAGAAAACCCACGTGGTCCCAGGTAAAACATACTAACTCTGCTCAGACAATGCACATAGTTGGGATTGAACCCAGGTTTCCGTAAGATGGCAGCTCTACACTGCACCACTGAGCCAGCTGGTGCTGAACTGCCTTCTTTGAATTATTGCCCGTTTTTGTCTGGTTAAAGGTCTATATAAAGAAAATGCCTCCGGAGATCTTTTCCTGTGTTAAGAGGTGCATTTTATGTACGACTGCTGTTATGAGAGTGGACAAAATGTATCAGGTTCCCCACACTACTTTATGCTTGCATCAATAGGGTCTATTTATTGCAAAATAAAAAGTCCCACAAAGCTGATGATTTAACCTAGAATTTATGATGTTTTTTTTAATTAATGTGTTACCGAACTGCACAGCTGAAGACACTAAAGCATTGCACCTGGGTTGAACATGATCTGCAGCATTATTGAGCAGGCAGACACATTACAATGCTTGCTTCAGTACCAACATTCTGAGTTAAAATTAAATAATGAAAATAACCCTGGAGCAGAGATTTACGACTCTTTCTGCGGTGATTATGGTGCTGAATTTCCTCAGACATTCTGCCTCTGTTTTGCATTAACTTCTCTGCATGTTGTGCAGCAAACACTGCAGAATGTGAAGAGGTTCTGCAGGAGGACTATGGGATAATGGGAAGGTTTAAATCACCTTCTTTTTTAATGTCATACTTCCCTACAACAGAGAAGGAGACTGTTTCGCAAACATCACATTATCAACAGAGTAATCCCAACAACTCCTTGTAACCTATTCTTTTTTGTTAACGTGCCCTTTAATTGCGTTCTAATTCTCTTATCATTGATCTACCCTGGGAGTAATTCACAGGCACGAATTAGATTATTAGACCAGCACATCTATGGGTCCCGAATCACTTGGGTATACCCACAGGTAGAATACACAGACTCCACATGGACAGAAGCAGAGGTCAGGATTGAACCCACGTCTTTGGAGCTGTCAGCACTTCTGGAGTGTGGGGCATCAATGCATCCTGTGTGCCACTGCAAACCAGGAAACAATATGAAAGTAGTGATGTGAGAAGAATGCACCTGAAAAATCGCCCTTATGTCCCTGTCCCACTTAGGAAACCTGAACGGAAACCTCTGGAGACTTTGCGCCCCACCCAAGGTTTCCGTGCGGTTCCCGGAGGTTTTTGTCAGTCTCCCTAATGGTCGAAAGTGGTTTTCCGCTTCTTCTATGTTCCGGCGATTATTTCAAAAAATTCAAAACCAGCCGCGATAGGTTGCCGTTTTAAAAATCGGTAATTATTTAGTCGAAGCCGGTTGCGATGCTAGTTGAAGGTGGTTGCCGGAGGTTGCAGGTAGTGGAAGGTCTTACTTTCCACTACCTGCAACCTCTGGCAACCACCTGCAACCTCCGGCAACCACCTTCAACTAGCATCGCAAGCGGCTTAGACTAAAGAATTACCGGTTTTTAAAACAGCAACCTATTTTTAGTCGCGGCAAGTTTTGAATCTTTGGAAATAATCGCCAGAACATCGAAGAAGCAGAAACCACTTTCGACCATTAGGGAGACTGACAAAAACCTCCGGGAACCGCACGGAAACCTTGGGTGGGGCGCAAAGTCTCCAAAGGTTTCCGTTCAGGTTTCCTAAGTGGGACAGGGGCATTAGAAATTCAGTAAATAAGTGAACTTTTGAGGAAAACCTTTCTTACGCAAATGGTGATAGCTATATGGAAAGAGCTGCCTGAGGAGGTAGCTGAGGCTGGTACTATCGCAATGTTTAAAAAACATTTGGATAGGCACATGGATAGGATAGGTTAGAGGAATATGGGCCAAACGCAGGCAGGTGGGACAAGTGTAGATGCATGTTGGTCGACTAGGGAAAATTGGGCCAAAGGGCTGTTTTCATGCTGTATGACTCTTATAGACTAATAAAAAAAATAAAAAAAATAGCACTGAGTGATTCTGTAAAGAGATAGCAGCCAGCATATATCAAAGCAATGTGGAATTGTGGAATTTTGATCTTAAATTTAGTGCCTGAAAAAGTGGAAGGGGCTTAGTGATAGTTTAGCGGTAGATAAAAGAGAAGCACAAAAAGCAGATTTTTTGCAGTAGAATAAAACAGACTAGAATATTTTTTTCAGAGACCTGTAAAGGGTTCAAAGAGCTGAAATTTGCCTCATTAATGCTGCAATAAGTCTATAATGACATGATTCTCTGTGCAAACAGATTGGTCTGTTTATCTTAATGTCAGTCCCCTGTAAGTGATAGGAGTGAGCCGGGCAATCTTACCGGGCAGCTCAGCCACAAAAGTGACAGAGTTTGTGGGCCTTGTGAGGTTGGCAAAGGTTGCACAGTGGTTCAAAGTCTCGTGTTTTTCCCCTTACTACCCTTGAGTCACTATTAATTTCTACCACAGACAGAAAGCAAAATGGCCCATCAAAGAATTGTTCCCAATAAACTCAACAACGGTTATGTTTTATACGCTGCTGTCTAGTTCCTTTCAGAAGAAATAATGCATGGGTTTAAAATGTAATAAGCAGGCAGCAAGCAGCATTGTTTTGAGAACGTTTCCTTGGTTGAAGGTAGGTTCCCAAAACACTGGATTAAGTTGAATATAAAAGGAACAAGAATGTTAATAATATTCCTGTAACTGGTACTTTTGAAGGATTAAAATAGAATATTGCATGAGCCATTGCTTGAGTACTTGAATGGCTCTTTTATACTATCCTGGTACATGTTACAGCAGGGTTGTCAAAATGTCAGGCTGTTGACATCTTGCAGACTTCCATTACCCTTTTAAATACACACCTCGATTTTCCACTTCCAATGTAGATTAGATTTAACCGGATAGCCATAGGCTTTGGACAGATTGAAATGCGAGTGAACTTTGAGAAACATAGCAGGTAATTTTAACCCCCAAGGAATAGAGAATTGGAGTGCTGGATGCAACCCTAACTCCAACTTGGCATCAACCAGATTTTAATGCAGATCGATGACCAATTTACTCAACAGAAGCGGATCAAACTACGTATTAAATCTCTAAAAGCGGCTTTGTGCCACCATTTTATCAGCAATTTTAGTTTTAACCCTCAACGGCAAAGAAGGAGAGAGGTAAGTGTATTTGTAAGAAGCAGGCATGGTTCTTCTGAGTTCACCAGCTGACCAACTTGGCCAGCTCCATGATTGTATGACCCCCCCACATCCTCATGATATCTGATTTTTTCATTTCCACAATTCCCAACTCTCCTCATCTCATGCAATGTCCTACTCGCAATATCCCTTCATATATCCCTGACATCCAGTGCACACCTTCACAATCTTCAATGTTCACAGTCGCTGTCTCATGGTGGTGGATCTGTGGAATTCTTTGCCACACAAGGCAGTGGAGACAAAGTCAGTGGATATTTTGAAGGCCGAGATAGATAGATTCTTGTTTAGTATAGGTGTCAGAGGTCATGAGGAGAAGCAGGAGAATGGGGTTAGGAGGGTGAGGTAGATCAGCCATGATTGAATGGTGGAGTAGACTTGATGGGCCGAATGGCTCCTATCACTATGATTTTATGATGCCTCCAGTCCTTAAATTCTATGGGGTACTGATTGTGGATGATCAGCCATGATCACATTGAATGGTGGTGCTGGCTCGAAGGGCCAAATGGCCTAATCCTGCACCTATTGTCTATTGTCTAGTGTCTATTGTCCACTCCTCCTCACTTTTGGTCAACCTCTACTCAACTGTTCCTTTGCTGTTTTACGGGCCAATACAACATCTTATCTATATGATGGGCTGTGGGCATCCATTCAAAAGAAAGGGAGTGAAAATGGCTTTTATCTGCAGCTGAAACCCTACTCTTGTAATTCAGCCAAATACGAAGTGCTGGAGGATCTGGGGAGGAAATGGGCAGGTGACCCATCACCTCAGGACCCTTCTTCAGACTCAGAAGTCCAAAGGGCTTAACGTTTCAGCAACAGTATGGTTTAGCAATCTTAAATAGGCATTTCAGAGAGAATAGTTTGCAAGGAAGTGGAAAGCTAATAGGACTGTGAATACTCAGAGGTCTAAAGAAGGGTCCCAACCTAAACATCATCTGTTCATTCCCTCCCAAGGTGCTGCCTGCCCCAATGAATTCCACCAGCACTTTGTGTTTTGGTACGTCATCGGGGTCATCAGGTGGGCACCCTCCTTCTTTGACGATAAGCCCACAACATCTCCAGAGGGCTCAACGGTGATACCTAACGTCCCGGTTACACACCACCCCCTCAATTCCACACCCCCCTGTCTTTATCTTGCAGCCCAATTCTTGTCTCTCCCTTTGATCCAAATCCAATTGCTGCTTTTCTCTGCCGAATTTGATAATGATTTGAATGCTTGTTGGAGGGAGCGACTCCTCACCCCCATTTTCTTTAATAGCCTGGGTCATAGATGTAGCAACAAGTCCCCTGCATCCCACTTCGACAGGGAAAGTCTAGGTCGTCCAACCATTCTGGGAAGCTTCAGTTGCCAGAGGCTAATTAAACTGCAAACCTGCACATCTTGGTGATGTGGGAGAAAAACTGAGCCTGCGGATGACACCCGCGTGGTCACAGGGAGAATGTTCAAACTCCACACAAACCATTGGTTCCAGCAGATGAGCCACTGTGTCGCACTTTGGACCTTGAGGTGCCAAGCTGTTTCTCCAGGTAGATATCTGTGTGGGCATAAATGTTGCTTGATAATCAGCACAATGATATTCCAGGATAGACAATAGACAATAGACAATAGACAATAGGTGCAGGAATAGGCCATTCGGCCCTTCGAGCCAGCACCGCCAAGGCCATCCGGCCCTTCGAGCCAGCACCGCCATTCAATGTGATCATGGCTGATCATCCCCAATCAGTACCCCGTTCCTGCCTTCTCCCCATATCCCCTGACTCCGCTATTTTTAAGAGCCCTATCTAGCTCTCTCTTGAAAGCATCCAGAGAACCTGCCTCCACCGCCCTCTGAGGCAGAGAATTCCACACTCACCATTCTCCGTGAGAAAAAGTGTTTCCCCGTCACCGTTCTAAATGGCTTACTCCTTATTCTTAAACTGTGGCCCCTGGTTCTGGACTCCCGCAACATCAGGGACATGTATCCTGCCTCTAGCGTGTCCAAGCCCTTAACAATCTTATATGTTTCAATGAGATGCCCTCTCATCCGTCTAAACAGGATCTTTTCTACCTGATCAGATACAATAAGGAAATCAATCAGAAAACAGCATACTGTCCTTCGCGATCATTATATCTTAACAATGTTGTAGTGATGTAATGTTGTAGCCCTTGATGGAAAATCTAGGCATAAAGCTTGTTTTGCCCTAATGCCTCACAGCCCAAACTCCCTGAGAAGCTGACGGATTGGGTCCAATGTTGATTTTGTAGCCTGAAAAATGTTACTCTCAATTGAAGTCAATAAAGTATAAAACTGGGTGGAGCGCAAAACCAACATTCCAACAGATCCTAGAGCTTCCTGACCAATCAATCGCCCTTCCCTGTCAGTGAACAATGTGAGTGCCACATCTAACAGGAACAAATTCGACACTTTTCCTGGAAGGATTAAAGCCATTATGATCCTGAAAGGGCCAGAATGTTCCCACATTCCCAGAAAGTAATTGCAAAATTAGATGTAGTTGCTGTTCACACTATAATATGTACCTCTTTAATGGAATAAATTAGGTGGATACATTTTCAGCTGTCTGTGACAACAATGTTACTGTTTGTTCAGTGCTGGGATTTCCAAACATCACAAAACAATTAAGACAGCTAAAAGGTTATGTGAATTAAATTACTTGGCAAAATCTTTACTCATTTAGCAGTTTTACTCTGTTCCAAGTCGATATTGCATGAATGTGTAGAGTTCAAATTGAAAGTGACCTCCATTCTTTTCCAACTGCTGCAAGGCCAAGACAAGGAATTAAAGCTTTTTGTAAATAAAAGAGTTACGGGCCGGTCCCACGAGCATGCGACTCCATGCGGCAAGCGAGACCTAAAGGGCCGGTCCCACGAGCATGCGATTCCATGCGGCAAGCGCGACCTAACGTGGTCGCTTGAGCCGTACAGCCTCGCGGGGCCGGTCCCACTTCGATTGCCGGAGCCGTATCGAGTTGTGCGGAGCTGGTCCCGACATCGCGCCGGGCTCCGAAAAACTGACCGTGTTCAAAAATTCCGCGCGGCAACGGCCTGCCGGCCCGCAGCCGCCTCGATGTCGTACGTCACGCGCGAACTTCCCGCGGACTTCGCTCGAAATTCGTGTCACTCACTCGACCACCACGCAGCCCCCGCTTCTGGTTTGGTTGCGCTTGCCGCATGCTGTCGCATGCTCGTGGGACAGGCCCTTAAATCTCACTTTGCCATTGAGGGGTGTAAAAGCTGACTCTGAAGGACAGGTACATCTAAATGTTTCAGAGATAATCATTATCCCCACAACCTGTGCAATACTCTTGTTGGCTCAGTGAAGTAAACAGGGATGGATAGGGTAGCCAGTCAGAACATTTCTCCTGGCATAACAAGGGCAGACAGTCAGAACCTTTTTCCCAGGATGGAGATATCCAATACTGGAGGCAATGAATTCAAGCTGGGAGGGCACCGTTTAAAGGAGATACGATGGGCAATTGTTTACACAGAACAATAGACAATAGGTGCAGGAGTAGACCATTCGGCCCTTCGAGCCACCACTGCCATTCAATGTGTTCATTGCTGATCATCCCCAATCAGTACCCTGTTCTTGCCTTCTCCCCATATCCCGCTATCTTTAAGAGCCCTATCTAGCTCTCTCTTGAAAGCATCCAGAGAACTGGCCTCCACCGCTCTCTGAGGCTGAGAATTCCACAGACTCACCACTCTTTGTGAGAAAAAGTGTTTCCTCGTCTCCGTTCTAAATGGCTTACCTCTTATCCTTAAACTGTGGCCCCTGGTTCTGGACTCCCCCAACATTGGGTACATGTATCCTGCCTTTAGTGTGTCCAAACCCTTATTAATCTTATATGTTTCAATAAGATGCCCTCTCATCCTTCTATGAGTGATTCTTCAGTAATTGTCTACTTTGGTGTCCTGCTACTTTGATGCTGTATATAAGGAAAATCCGTAATTCTATCCCATTTCTTCTTTTTCTATATTGTTAATAAACATAATCCTCATAAATAATGATTAAAACCTAAATGAATAAAGTGTATTTTTTAATTTTTTCCCCGTTGTTCGATGCCCCACCTCCCCGAAACCGTATGTCCCAATGGTAACGTTAAATTTCAAGTCAGCATATTTATTTAATGGGGGGTCTATCTGAAACTAAAATACTTTTAAACGGTAGGTATTAATAATTAAAATATTTATCACGCTTAAAAATATTCCTGTATTCTTGATAACATTTTAAAATCTTACCGTTATTAAGATCTTACCAATTGTCCCAACTATTGGAGTCATTTACCGTCACTCACCTGTGTTGAGCCATCCCACACAGATATAAATGGAATGCAAACTCCCGCCCTCCAAAGATCGTGGACTTCGATAGTTACCTACCTTGTGAATTCCTCCTGATTCGCGGCACGAGAAGTGTGTGAAAACTCTGCTTTTTGTTGCTTAGCGAGTAAGTGCTTTTAATCACCACCGTCTCCGAATGGTGTTGACGTCGTAAGGAATAAAAATCTTAATTTGGAGATGCGTTCCTACCATGTGTCGTTCGTCTAAATGATATGGCCAGGCATGGCCTTCCGGCGAGGCCCTGCTGAGCTAAAGGCTTGGGCTACCATACCCGTCACGCCACCTCCGTAACGTAACCCCCATTCTCCGTATAGTCAAGTCAAGTCAAGTTTATTTGTCACATACACATACGAGATGTGCAGTGAAATGAAAGTGGCAATGCTCGCGGACTTTTGTGCAAAGACAAACAACAAAACAACCAAACAAATTATAAACACAATCATAACACACATATTATTTTACATAATAAATAATGGAAGGAAAAACGTTCAGTAGAGTTAGTCCCTGGAGAGATAGGCGTTTACAGTCCGAATTGCCTCTGGGAAGAAACTCCTTCTCAACCTCTCCGTTCTCACCGCATGGCAACGGGGGCGTTTGCCTGACCGTAGCAGCTGGAACAGTCCGTTGCAGGGGTGGAAGGGGTCTCCCATGATTTTATTTGCTCTGGTGTTGCACCTCCTGTTGTATAGTTCCTGCAGGGGGGCGAGTGAAGTTCCTATAGTGCGTTCGGCCGAACGCACTACTCTCTGCAGAGCCTTCTTGTCCTTGGCAGAGCAATTCCCAAACCAGATGGTAATGTTCGCGGACAAGATGCTTTCCACCGCCGCTGCGTAGAAGCACTGGAGGATCCTCAGAGACACTCTGAGTTTCCTCAATTGCCTGAGGTGATATAGCTCCATCTACAGCTTATCTTTTCTTCCCTAACGCTAAAGCTAACCACAACACTAACGCCAATGCTAGCCCCAGCCCCAGCCCATTCTTGCTGAAAATCACCACTTTTTTCGGCAGTAAACTGTTACGAAGGTTTAAAATCAACGGGTTAGATAATTTTTTAATTTTTTTTAATGGTTTATTTGAGGAAGATACTCTATAATTTGAAAGTGTGACAAAAGTGTTTTTTTCACTTAAAATTTTATTGATTTTTAAGAGTAATTTTCAAAACAGTGCAAAATAAGTAGATGGGGGGGGGGGGGGGGGGGGGGAAGTAAATAAATTTTAAAAAATTGGAATAAGATCGTGTGGTCCACTTACCAAATTAAAAAAAGAAAAAACATTACATTGATTAGTTATCTGGAGATAATTCAATATTCATACAAACATACCATCTAGTTCTATATAACACAATCTTTCCATATCTAGCGCGGCATTTATCTAATTGGTGTCATGGCTCAAATAAACGGTCCATTTTTCCCAAATCTTCTCAAATGAATTCTCCTTGGCTCTCAAGGAATATGTCAATTTCTCCATATTAAAGATGTCTCGCACAATTTCTAACCACTGTTCCTGTTTTGTACTTTTTTCATTAAGCCACTGCCTGGTAATGGCCTTCTTACTTGCTGCAAGCAAAACTTTAATCAAATATGTATCTTCTATTTTTACACTATCTTTACTACTCCCCAGATACATCACAGGGCAAGTATTTGGGATTTTATAACCCAAGATATTATTTACAGCTGCATTAACATTTTCCCAGTATGGCCTTATCTTTACACAGTTCCAGAAAATATGCGAGTGGTCTGCCTCAGTACTCCCACAAAAGTTTTGTTATAATCTTAAATCGATCATATTTTACAGAGTTGTTCATCATATAAATGCGACGGATATGACTGAATGCAATGGGCAACTTGGAAAAAGAAGAGGAAAAAATAAATTAAGTTCTCCAAAAAAAAAAATGGGCCAAACATATTTTTCCCATAGTGGAGATGTTCATCTATGTGAAACAACATTCAAAGTTGCAAACATTTAAGTTTGATAATCGGGTTTCCAGAAACTTTAAGGTAGACTCTTATTGAAGAATCACCCCAAAACTCCAGAGTGTACATGCTCAGCCGTTCCATTCTCTCAGCATATGACAGACCTGCCATCCCAGGAATTAACCTTGTAATCCTATGCTGCACTCCCTCAATAGCAAGAATGTTCTTCCTCAAATTAGGAGACCAAAACTGCACACAATACTCCAGGTGTGGTCTCACTAGGGCCCCATACAACTGCAGAATGACCTCTTTGCTCCTATATTCGATTCCTCTTGTTATAAAGGCCAACATGCCATTTGCTTTCTTCACTGCCTGCTGTACCTGCATGCTTACTTTCATAGACTGATGTACAAGGACCCCCAGATCCCGTTGTACTTCCCCTTTTCCCAACATTACACCATTTATATAGTAATCTGCCTTCCTGTTTTTGCTACCAAAGTGGATAACCTCACATTTATCCCCATTAAACTGCATCTGCCATGCATCTGCCCACCCACCCAACTTGTCAAAGTCACTCTGCATTCTCATAGCATCCTCCTCACAGTTCACACTGCCACTCAGCTTTGTGTCATCTGCAAATTTGCTAATGTTACTTTGAACATGGTGGGTGGCTGTAACATGCCGCCTGTGATGGTAGTGGAGGCAGGAGTCGTGCTTAAGAGGGTTTTGGATAGGCTCCTGGATGTGCAAGGAATGGAGGGCATTGGATCATGTGGTGATAGACAACAGTTTGTCTTGACAACATGTTCAGCACAAACATTGTGGGCCAAAGGGCCTTTTCCCATGCTGTACAGTTCTATGTCCTATGTAAGTGAGAAGCTGCCCTCTGTAATCCAAAAACTGACACTAATTCAAGTTATTTTATTTTAATTTTTTTATTCGTATTTTTATTAGAAGCAATGTACAGTAGTATAAACCGTGGCATAAGACATAATACATTTTGTGTACAACTTCGTGTTTTAAATTTAACAATAGAAAAGTCACAGAAGAAAGAAAAAGAGAGTAAAGAGTAGAGTAAGGAAAGTAGTGATGTGTAAACCCCTGGAGTACCACTCCAGGAGTTGACAAGTGATAGTTTGTAGAAGGATAGAGAGAAGAAACTCATAGGGTTGTAAAAAAAAAAGGAAAAAGAAAGAACAGAAAAACAGAAATGGGATATACCTACTCCATATCTTCCACCCCGCTCACCCAGTTCAGAAACGGTTTCCAGAGTTGTGTTGCACCATATTATACTTGTAATAAATCGATGAAAGGAGACCATATCTTTCAGAATTGCTCTGATTTTCCTGCTAGGACGAATCTCATATCTTCAAGAAATATCTGAGAAAAACCTAACCCCTCGATGTTCTCTGGAAATAAGACCGGACGAGAATTTAGAAAACAGAATTACTTTTCAAACGAAAGTACTGCTAGATTGTTTATTAAAACATGGAGGAACTTATCCTGTATTTATTTGGATGCTTACATTATGAGCAAACCATGGTGTGCATCAAAGTTTTCAAACTGTAAGCTCACTCTGTAATCTCATTATAGAGCTATCATTATCAATGATACACTTTAATTGATACATTAATCCAATACGCTTCATTGATGCTTCATTCATTGATACAATGACGCGGTTAACCTCGGGGTGGAAGATTGCAACCTTCACGTGGTCCACCCTGTTTTGACTAATGCAATCAACTCGACGTGCACAGATAGAAGATCAAACAGAACAAGTTGTCCTAATTTAGGCTGTCCACTCCACATGAAAGAAGAAGATAAGAAGAAGCAGGTAACCCCTATTTTAATACCCTAATTCAAGTAAAAGTAAGGACGTGTTTCTAAAACTGTTTTAGAGTCCAACTAATGGTTCATAAATAAAAATAAAACAACGAAGGCCCAAATATACAAATGCACAGTCATTGGTATTTGTTGGCTTACATACTCGTTAAATATGGACAAATTAATGAAGCAAAGAATCAGTGAGGAAATCCAAAATACATTTTAAAACATGGAAAAACTCATCGAGCATGTCAAATATTTGTAGAGAGAGAAAAACAAAGTTAACTTTTCAGGTCTAAAATAAAATTATTGGCAAATGAAATCGGTAGAAAGAGAAATTAACGCTAACAGTTCATATCAGAGTTCATAACAGTTTAAGGATAAGGGGGAAATCTTTTAGGACCGAGATGAGGAAAACCTTTTTCACACAGAGAGTGGTGAATCTCTGGAATTCTCTGCCGCAGAAGGTAGTTGAGGCCAGTTCATTGGCTATATTTAAGAGGGAGTTAGATGTGGCCCTTGTGGCTAAAGGGATCAGGGTGTATGGAGAGAAGGCAGGTACAGGATACTGAGTTGGATGATCAGCCATTATCATATTGAATGGCGGTGCAGGCTCGAAGGGCCGAATGGCCTCTACTCCTGCACCTATTTTCTATGTTTCTATGTTTCTATGTAGAATGTTGCCTTTTTTTTTAAACTTTTCAGATTGATGATCCTACATCAGATTTCATTGAAATTATTTTTGAAAGTTATCAATTTGATGAAAGGCTACTCTCCTGAAATATATTGGGTGCAAATCCAAAAAATACTACAGATGCCAGAAATCTGAAACAACAGTAGAAAACGAGAGAAACATTCAGCATGCCAATTCAAAAACAAGGCAAGTTATAGACATAGATACCTCACCTCCAATGGTAGAGCAGATCAAAAACGGGTTGGTAGCTGGAACTGTTCAAAATATTTTATTCTTTGGATATGTTCCACAAGAAAATATGTGCCAAAAGGCCCTTCAAGCCTGATCATGGCTGATCTAAGCTGCCATCAATTCCTCTTCTGTGCCAGTTGACTCAATTCCTCAATTTCTCACTTTCAAATATAGATCAATCTTCACCGTAAATATTCCCAATGATCTGGCTCCACCTTCTTCAGCCTGAAGCAGGTTCTCAAACCAAAACCTCGCCTATCCATGCTCTCCAGAGATGCTGCCTTGTGTTACTCCAGCACACTGTGCCCTATTTTTGGCTCCATTCACCTAAGAGGCAGAGAGTTCCAGAGAATCACAACCAGAGAATCACATCCTCCTAATCTGAGGAAAGACATTCTTGCCAAAGAGGGAGTACAGAGAAGGTTCACCAGACTGATTCCTGGGATGGCAGGACTTTCATATGAAGAAAGACTGGATAGACTCGGCTTGTACATGCTAGAATTTAGAAGATTGAGGGGGGATCTTATAGAAACTTACAACATTCTTAAGGGGTTGGACAGGCTAGATACAGGAAGATTATTCCCGATGTTGGGGAAGTCCAGAACTAGGGGGTCACAGTTTAAGGATAAGAGGGAAATCATTTTTTACACAGAAAGTGGGGAATCTGTGGAACTCTCTGCCACAGAAGGTAGTTGAGGCCACAGTTAATTGGCTATATTTAAGAGGGAGTTAGATGTGGTCCTTGTGGCTAAAGGGATCAGGGGGTATGGAGAGAAGGCAGGTACAGGATACTGAGTTGGATGATCAGCCATGATCATATTGAATGGCGGTGCAGGCTTGAAGGGCCGAATGGCCTACTCCTGCACCTATTTTCCATGTTTCTATGTTGAAAAGGAAAGTTCTACACACCTTCTTCTTCTTGCGTATGGCGTGCACAGACTAAAGTTGTAGGACAACTTGTTCTATCTGATCTTATTTGATTGTGCATGGCAGGTTAATTGCATTTGTTGAAACAGGGCGTACCACGTGAAGGTTGCAATCTCCCACCCCCTCTACACACCTCAGTTTCAAATGACTTTTTCCTTATTTTGTAGCTACGTCCATTTGTTCATGACAGTCCCACTGGTGAAAACATTTCAACATCTGCCCTTTCAAGACCCCTTAGGATCTTATATGTTTGAAAAATATCACACCTCATTCATCAAAAGAAATAAAGATTTATTCTAATCTCCAGGGCATTCAGAGCCTCAGTCTCTGTCCTCCTGGTCCATGTGAGATGTGTGACCAAAAATGCTGGACTAACTCAACGGGTCAGGCAGCATCCCCGGAGAAAAAGAATAGATGACGTTTCGGGCCAGGACCCATCTTCATATCCAAAATATGATCTATTTTTTTCTCCAAAGATGCTGCCTGATCTGTTGAGTTACTCCAGCATTTTGTGTCTATTTTCGGGTTAAACCAGCATCTGCAGTCCCTATCTATAAATTCTGAGACGTCATCATATGTTCCAAAACAGAGGCCAACACTTGACAGATCCAGTGGGCTGAGTTGACTACCTTGCTCCACTGTTGGACCTGACCCCTTGACTTCAATAAGGAATGTACAACTGGGGATTACGAAGAAAAGGAAAGCTCTGTTATATTTTTGAATACATTCTTCTTCTTCTCCTTCTTCTTGCGTATGGTGTGCGCAGCCTAAAGTTGTAGGACAACTTGTTCTACAACTTGTGCAAGCCGGGTTGATTGCAGTCGTCGAAAACCGGGCGGACCACGTGAAGGTTGCAATCTCCTCCCCCAATAGATTCTTCTATGTTAATTTAATGTCACTAATTAATAGTCTGTTTCACTGTGCTTTTTGTTCTTAATTTAAGTAATTTTTGTTTTATGTTTCCATAATTTCATAATTTTTCGTTCAATGAATTCAAACAATCAATTTACTTCACAAATGATAGCTTGCAATCCCAAATGTCAGAAATGTTTACGAATGCCCGAGATCGCTGACAGTTTTGACAGCCAGCAAATCTGGGTGCAAGGATTTACCAGCCGTCTAAACTTTTAGGGCATTTGAGAGGACGGTATTTCTCACTGTATAATGGAAGACACGACTGCAACTAATGCCATGCGGATGAAGCCTTGGATGCTTCAAGCCAAAGGAATTCGCTGTCCACAATCCAAACCATTAAATACAGGCATTGAGGAACAAGATCCAGATGATGGGACCAGCCAACAAAGTCTGATCTAATGTATGATGAGCAATGAACAATAGCCTGCAGGAAGCTGGTTGCTTAGAGATGATCATGTGGCAAGAATTTGCAATCATGAAAACCTTTCTAATGATGAGACCACTCAGCACCTTTTGTGGTCAGAATTTCCCCCTTGAAATCATTCTCCTGCTTATGCTACGGATATGTTTCAGTGTTCAACAAGTTACTTATTACAGACGCAATCTGTTAATGCAGTTCCTTTTATTTTGTACATTAAAGCTGTGTGGTTACATTTGAACCAGATGTCCTGTGGCTTTGTGGTCCAAAGCAGTATGCTTGCCTTAGTTAATGCCAATAACTTTTTGTAACACTGCTTTACAATAAGGGTCTACAAGAAATCAACTCCCTTGTTCTTTTGTGTTTTTAATGTCATCAGATGCACAAATGTGCATTGCATTTCTTATTAGAAGTGTAGTCATAAGATCTATGATCCAACTCAGCTGTCTTATGCTCAGTTCAGTGCAGAGAATATTGTTAAAAATGCATTCATTGAGCTCAGCCATATCCTATTATATGAAAAAGACTTTAGTGTATGGTGTTCATACATATTCATGTATATGTTAATGAGTTGGTGTGCAATATAAGCAGGGAATGTAGGGTAATAAAGCTCTCTCGTGATCCAGGCAACCAGTGTATAAGTCTTGTTATTCATTCTGCCATCCGGAATATACCAAAATTGGCAACAAGGATGGGATTGAGTTTGTGAACTCATCTTTTAAATATAGTGTAGGACTGTTTTGCAACACGCAGTATTGTTTAACAGTTTAAACAGTAAATATGGAGATGTGTCGCAGTTGTTTGCAAGCTGGACACGATAGGCCGCAGATCTTGGTTTATACTCTCTAGAATTTAGGAGATTGAGAGGGGATCTTATAGAAACTTGCAAAATTCTTAAGGGGTTGGACAGGCTAGATGCAGGAAGATTGCTCCCGATGTTGGGGAAGTCCAGGACAAGGGGTCACAGCTTAAGGATAAGGGGGAAATCCTTTAAAACCGAGATGAGAAGAACTTTTTTCACACAGAGAGTGGTGAATCTCTGGAACTCTCTGCCACAGACGGTAGTTGAGGCCAGTTCGTTGGTTATATTTAAGAGGGAGTTAGATGTGGCGCTTGTGGCTAAGGGGGTATGGAGAGAAGGCAGGTACGGAATACTGAGTTGGATGATCAGCCATGATCATATTGAATGGCGGTGCAGGCTCGAAGGGCCGAATGGCCTACTCCTGCACCTAATTTCTATGTTTCTATGTTTCTATGATCCTTCTATGAAGGGGACTGTAGTTTAAAACAGCAGCTGGACATATCGTCGCGAGTTTGTCAGGCTATCTCTATGTTGTGTCTACGTGGCAAGATACCGTCCTTGGGATTGTATAAGTTTTTTGTTGTTGAGTTCCTCAAGCTGAATAGTCATGTTACTGCTAAGTTTCAGGTGGATTGTTACATTAGAACAGATAGGAAATCTGGGTTTTTGAACGCATTAAAAAAAAAAGAGAATGACACGATGGCAGGGTGCACGGGCTACATCAGAAACCTTGGCACTTTTGACAGGGGTAGAGAGCCGTTCAGCTCCTATATGGAGAGAGCAAACATGATTTTCATGGCAAACAACATCATGTAGATTAGTGGTGAAGGAGAGATAGTGACTGAAACAAATAAGGCCGTTTGCGAAAACATGAAAGTGATTCTGCTCACGGAGGTCGGTCCTGAGGTGCACGGCACACTCGTGAATCTCCTTGCGCCCTTAAAGGCAAAAGACGTGCCATTCAATGACATTATAAAGAAGTTCAACCCAAAGCCTCTGGGAATTGCAGAAAGCTATACATTTGGCACTAGAAACCAGAGGCAGAATGAGACAATCAATGAGTACATTGTTGCCTTGAAAAACTTAACTTTGCACTGTAACTTTGGAACCTTTCTTGGGCGTGCACTATGCGACTGATTTGTTTGTGGTCTAGTGGATGAACGAATTCAGTCCAAACTCATGAACACTCCAGATCTCACATTTGAGTAAGCATGCAAGATCGCTACTACAATGGAGATGGCATCATAGAATGCTCGTGAGTTTCATCCATCACAGACCGCAGTGGCCGTTTACAGGCAGTGGCTCTGGCCAAATCAAGAGGTGCTAAACCAAACCCAAAGTATGGCGGGGAGCCGAGTTCAGCCAGTTGTTATTGTTGCAACGGTAATCACTCATCCCAATTGTGTCAGTTCAAAATAGCCAAGTGTTATAACGGCCAGAAGAAAGGTCATATCGCCTCAGCATGTCGGGCCAAGCTTTTATTTATTTATTTATTTGTGTATTTATTTATTTATTTATTTGTTTTTTATTTGATTCTTTATTTAATATCTGTATATATGTATATATGTATGTAGCGCCGTAGAATTTGTGCACCCTATTCCCCCCCCCCCCCCCCCCCCCATCTCCCTTCTGTTTTCTTTTTCTGTTTCTTGTTTTTTGTGTAAAATTGTATGTATGCACTGAGTACGAGCAGCTTTCAGTTTCACTGTACATGTATAGTGACAATAAATGGCATATCTATATCTATATCTATAAAACAGGAAACCAACAATCTACGGGAATCAAGCAGTTGCAGATGCGTTGTCCCAGTTGCCCCACGAGAAATGAATCTACACACTGGACTTTCTAGTGACTGCAACAGAAATTGCAGCTGAAACAGAGAAAGTGAGTCTATGAACAGACGTTGAATGGCTGGACTGAAATCGATAGTGGATTGAACTCAGTTCTGAACTCAGAGCTGAAGCCCTTCCATAATCGACGCCATGAATTATCACGTGAGCAGGGATGCATTTAGTGGGGTTACTGAGTGGTTGTATCCGAGTCTTTGAGAAACAAAATTATGAATGAACTTCATGCCGAACATCCTGGCATAGTAAGCATGAAGTCAATTGCCAGAGGTTTTGTGTATTGGCCTAGTATTGACAGTGACACTGAGTCACTGGTAAGCAAATGTAGTGTCTGCCAAAATTGCCAGAATAAACCACCAAAAACAACATTGCAACCCTGGTCATGGCCAAATAGACCTTTTCAGAGAATTCATGTAGATGTTTTTGAAAAGGGTAATGATCACTTTCTGATACTAGTAGATAGTCATTCCAAAGGACGGTCAAAGTCAGGGTGCTAAAACAGAGCCAAACAAGCCTACAGTTGAGTCAACACCTAAACCTGTTACACCTGTTACTGTTAGACGATCAGGTTAGATCCATAAACCAGTAGTCATATTAGGTTTGTAAGTTAAGTAACTCAGTCTAAGTGAAATGAAAACATGTAGATATGTAAAATAAATATATTATGTTTATCATTTAAGATTTCATAAATACTGGTTTAAATCAAGTATCACAACAACAAAATTGTAACTGAGTACATAGATTTAATACTTAAATAAATGAGAGCAGTATAATGTATTCATACATATTCATGTATATGTTAATGTTGGTGTTCAATATAAGCAAGGAATGTTGGGTAATAAGGATCCGCTGCTCTAGGTGTCAGCTGATTTACATCGGGGAAACTAAGCGGAGGTTGGGCGATCGTTTCGCCGAACACCTCCGCTCAGTCTGCAATAACCTATCTGAACTCCCGGTGGCTCAGCACTTCAACTTCCCCTCCCATTCCCAATCCGACCTCTCTGTCCTGGGTCTCCTCCATTGCCAGAGTGAGCAACACCGGAAATTGGAGGAACAGCACCTCATATTCCGCCTGCGTTGCTTGCGTCCGGATGGCATGAACGATGAATTCTCCCAGTTTTGCTAGCCCTTGCTGTCTCCTCCCCTTCCTTAACCCTCAAGCTGTCTCCTCCCATCCCCCCGCCCTCGGGCTCCTCCTCCTCCCTTTTTTCTTCCTTCTCCCCCCCCACCCCCCATCAGTCTGAAGAAGGGTTTCGGCCCGAAACGTCGCCTATTTCCTTCGCTCCGTAGACGCTGCTGCACCCGCTGAGTTTCTCCAGCATTTTTGTGTACCTATGTTGGGTAATAAATCTCTCTCTCGTGATCCAGGCAACCAGTGGGCAAGTCTTGTTGTTCATTCTGCCGTCCGGAATACAACAATTACATTAAATATGTTGCTAATATTCAGACTTAATGCAACTACCATAGCTGGGTCTGGTTTGAGACAGGATGTTAAAGATTTCTGTAAACTAATAGTACATATGTAAGAGACATCAAGCTGGAAGTCAAATGGCGACCTCCAGATCTTCTAACTCAAGAGAAACAGATGGTGACAACTTTCAGATATCCATGCCACCTCTCTGCGTGCCCTTACGATTCCCCACCTAAGCTATGACGGAAGATCAGTTGCACCCTCATGAACTTCATGATTGCAGTTTTTCTGGAAACATTGGTGTGGACTTGATCTGTTTAAGAATGCATAAAAACTCAGGCTTTGATTCATTTTTAATGTTCAACACCTGGGTGGTAATCTGACAGGGTAGGTTTATCAAAAATTAAAATTCAGTGCATTCATTACAGGGTGCATAAACAGCTCACCTGATTGCATGAAACAGATAATCACAGATTTTTTTACCCGCGGTAAAAAGTTTGTCGTGGAAATCATAATCGGTCTCAATGAAAATTTTACCAGCCTGTTCATTAGTTAAAAAAATAATGAACAGTGATCAAACGTTTTTCATCAAGATTTAGAATGCAGTTCCCATGAAAACAATTCTACCTCTTAGCCATGGAAATATATTTACTTTTACAAAATTATTATGCTGATGGCAATATCCCACAGATTGTATTCACCAGCAATTAGCAAAATTAATTGTAGATTAGAACACATAACTTAGTTCCTTAGGAAGGAGATGAGGAGAAATGTCTTTAGTCAGAGGGTGGTGAATCTGTGGAATTCTTTGCCACAGAAGGCTGTGGAGGCCAAGTCAGTAGATATTTTTAAGGCAGAGATAGATAGATTCTTGATTAGTACATGTGTCAGAGGTTATGGGGAGAAGGCAGGAGAATGGGGTTAGGAGGGCGGGATAGGTCAGCCATTATTAAATGGCGGAGTAGACTTGATGGGCCGAATGGCCTAATTAGAGTCATAAAGTCATAGAGTGATGCAGTGTGGAAACAGGCCCTTCGGCCAAACTTGCCCACATTTGCCAAAATGTCCCACCTGCCTGTGTTTGATCCATATCCCTCCAAACTAGTCCTATCCATGTACATGCCTAACCGTTTCTTAAACGTTGGGATAGTCCCAGACTCAACTACCTCCTCTGGCAGTTTGTTTCATACACCCACCACCCTTTGTGTGAAAAAGTTATCCCTTGGATTCCTATTAAATATTTTCCCCTTCAGCTTGAACTTATGTCCTCTGGTCCTCTATTGCCTACCCTGGGCAAGAGATTCTGTGCATTACCCAATTTAATCCTCTCATGAATTTGTACACCTCTATAAGATCCCCCCTCATCCTCCTGTGCTCCAAGAAATAGAGTCCCAGCCTACTCAACCTCTCCCTGTAGCTCACACCCTCTAGTCCTGACAACATCCTCGTAAATCTTCTCTGAACCCTTTCAAGCTTGACAATATCTTTTCTATAACATTCTACTGCAAATAAACACGGCCTGTAGCCCACAAGGTCAGTGCCAAATAGAAAGCCAAAGCGATTATCTAATCTAACATTGGAAACGATAATATCTAAAGTTTATAATTTGGGATGAAACAAATATCCGTTTATAAATATATAGTGAATTGGAAGAAGAAATTTACATGATAGAAGGTCATGAAAGACTTCAGGGCCTGTCCCATGAGCATGCGACTCCATGTGGTCACTTGAGTCGTACGGCCTCGCGGGGCTGGTCCCACGTCGATCGCCGGAGCCGTATGGAGTCGTGCGGAGCTGGTCCCGACATCGCGCGGGGCTCCGGAAAACTGACCGCGTTCAAAAATTCCATGCGGCAACGGCCTGCCGGCCCGGAGCCGCCTCGACGCCGTACGCACCGCCTCGACGGGCGTGTGCAGCGTCTCGATCGCCGTACGCAGCATCTTGACGGCGTACGTCACACGCGAACTTCCCGCGGACTTCACTCGAACTTCACGTCAACTCAACCGACCTCCGCGTGGCCCCCGCTTCCGGTTTGGTCGTGCTTGCCGCATGCAGGTCGCATGCTCGTGGGACAGGCCCTTTAGTTAGATGCGTGGATGCCATAATGCATCTATCGAGTACCGTAGTTGGTGGAGTAGCAAGTCCAGGAGGAGATTCCTGATTTACTTTAGACTTTTAGAAACTTTAGAGAAACAAAGTGGAAACAGGGCCTTTGGCCCACCAAATCCACGCTGATCAGTGATCACCCCCATATATTAGCACTAACCAACAAACTAGGGACAATTTACAATTTTACCAAAGCCAATTAACCTACAAATCTTTACGTCTTTGGAGTGTGGGAGGAAAGCGGAGCATCTGGAGGAAACCCATGTAGTCACAGGGCTTATGTACAAGCTCCGTACAGACCCGTAGTCAGGCTCGAACCTGGGTCTCTGACACTGTAAGGCAGCAACTCTACGTCTCTGTGTCCTTGATTTAATCAACAGTATCTGGTGACTGTCTCTAAGGATTAATCTACAGTGCCCGTAAATTAATAAGCCAGAGGGACAACTAATCAGGAAGGAGAAAAATCTGAACAACAATTTTGTGGCCTGAAAGAAATAATGGCTGCAAAATTGGGTGATGTGATTCTATAGCTGACTGCCATGGCTGGTAATTTGCTTTGAATTTCTTGTACAAATCATGGAGATATGGTTTACTCGATGTTTGCCACTTGATAATGTAAATATGCTCCAAAAGCTTACCCCCCCTTAGTCCAGTTCAGTAAAACACCGAGTCAAACACTGGACCAACTAAACGTTATTTTTTGAACGTACAACGAATCCCCTATACACTACCTAACCACCGCGGGTTCGATCCTTGCGCCTGCCTGGTCAAGCCCTTCAGCCTCGTGCAAGCAGAAACACTTCCAAAAGGTCACGCAGTCCCAAGGGCCCTTCCAGAAGATCGATAACGATCCTAGTGGGGGCTACTTTTTATAGGTCAACAAAACCTGCAGGGCCGAACTACATGGAGATGGCTCCCCTACAAGCCAATCACACATATAGATTACATTAAAGTATTATTGACAGTTCCCAATTACAAAGAATCCCAATACAATGTTTCTACAGAAGCTTCTGGAAGGAAGTCAGCTTAACTGAATAATGCAACATTTCCCCTGGCAGTATAAACAATTCAGCTAGGGCTTCACACTTCAGCCAATCATTAAACAGCATTACAACTGTCCTGCAACAATATTAACATTATTTACAATCCCTTTGCAGCTATCCAATCAAGCCAATGCACCTACAACATCTTGGAGTTTCTTTGCAGAGTCCTCATTCATTTTAACAATTGGGAGGACTCTCTGTGAGAAAAAGTGTTTCCTCGTTACCGTTCCAAATGGCTTACTCCTTATTCTTAAACTGTGGCCCCTGGTTCTGGACTCCCCCAACTTCGGCAACATGTTTCCTGCCTCTAGCGTGACCAAGCCCTTAACAATCTTATATGTCTGCCAGTGCACATTTTCTTGTGCTATCCAACTTAGTAATGTTCTTTCTTGCACTCTTCCCACCCTCCAAATATATAAACAATTGACAAGGAAAACTTAAGAGGAGCACGTTAAAATTGAATACACTTTCTGAGGGTCAATACAAGCATCATGAGCCAGATATTCTGCTTCCTGTAATCATTCAATGTTCAATTATCTAAAAGAGGAACATGCCGTGGGAATTTTATGACGAAGAACCACAATTCACTATCAGCTCAGGGGGAAGTCGAGTTTATATTAAAAATTATAATTAACTTTTCAGCAAATAATAGTCGCTCGCTAATAAAAAGGATGGGGCCTTGCAGCTTTGAAATGTGCATTCTAGACGAGCTTATGACAATCAGGTGAAAACAAAATCCATTCCCAATGATCCTGCAGTAATGATCATAATGGGGAACAAGTGACTCAGCCAGTATCAAGCATACAAAATGTCATTAATTCAACGTAGAATTTTGGATAAAATTGAGAAAAGTTACGCTTTCCAAATAATGAAGGAAATTATATTGATTTCTCCAACTTCAAATAACCCTTTGCATCCCCCCTCTCTCTCTCTCTCTCCATCCCTTCCCCACCCTAGTTATTGTACTCATTTCATTGTCGTTCTGACGAGTTTCATTACCTGTATTTAAGAAGGAACTGCAGATGCTGGAAAATCGAAGGTACACAAAAATGCTGGAGAAACTCAGCGGGTGCAGCAGCATCTATGGGGCGAAAGAGATAAGCAACGTTTCATCCCAAAACCCTTCCCCACCCCCTATCAGTCTGAAGAAGGGTTCTAGCCTGAAACGTGGCCTATCTCCTTCGCCCCATAGATGCTGCTGCACCTGCTGAGTTTCTCCAGCATTTTTGTGTACCTTCATTACCTGTATAACTTGTTATCAGCTACCCACGGCCAACAATAGGCTCCTTCCTTGATCAGCGTTACATTTTTGTATTTCTTTTACTCATGTATTCTATATCTCTCTCTCTAACACGGTCTATATATCTTGTTTCCCTTTCCCCTGACTCTCAGTCTGTGGAAGGCTCTTGACCAGAAACGTCACCTTTTCCTTTTCTCCAGAGATGCTGTCTGACCCGTTGAGTTTCTCCAGCTTCTTGTGTCTATCTTTGGTTTAAACCAGCATCTGCAGTTCCTTCCCACACATTAAGTTTTTACATAAGCCACAAAAAGTGAACTTACCGTCAGCTATCTAGAGAGCTCTCTACACTGCCTTCAAAACGTTAGTTACAGCCATCCAGTGGAAGACAGTGCAAGTAATGTTTTATTAGGTCTCACTCCCCACCAACATCCTCAGGACTTTCTACAGGGGCACGGTGGAGTCTGTACTCACGTACTGCATCAACACGTGGTACTCAAACTGCAACTGCTCAGACAGGAAGGCTATGCAGAGGGTAGTGAGGGGAGCAGAGAGGATCATTGGCGTCTCCCTACCCTCTGTACATGAACTGTACCAGAGCCGCTGCCTGAAAAAAAGCACTGAGCACAGCAAAGGACAGACTGCACCCACTCCACACACATCTAGATCTCCTGCCATCAGGCAAGAGATACCGTAGCATCAAAGCCCAGACAACCAGACTGCTAAACAGCTTCCTGCCACAGGCTGTGAGGCTGCTAAACAGTCACTCCACCCGATTCTGCTGCTTTTTTTTGCACTGACAATTTAATAACAACTCTGGGTTTGGCCACTAAAAACATCTGCCCTGGACAATTTATGACTGTTTTCATTAGTATTTTAATATTGCTGTTTTTTACCTGCACTTTTTTTTTACTATTCCTATTGTTTTTATCGGGGACTGGATTGTTTTTGTTTATGTGTGAAATGTTTAAGTTTCATGTGCGATGTTCTGGTATTCCCTGGGAAACCTCTTCTCATTTTGCACTGTACAACTGCTACTTTGCAAGGTGACAATAAAGGTTGATTGATTGAATGATTATTTGCACAACATAGAGAGAGTACAGAGGAGATTTACTAGAATGTTGCCTGGGTTTCAACAACTAAGTTACAGAGAAAGGTTGAATAAGTTAGGTCTTTATTCTCGGGAGCGCACTAGGTTAAGGAGCGACCTGAAAGAGGTCATTAAAATGATAAGAGGGATAGACAGAGTTGATGTGTACCAGCTGTTCCCTTTGAGAATAGGGAAGATTCAAACAAGAGGACATGACTTCAGAATTAAGGGACAGAAGTTTAGGGGTAATATGAGGGGGAACTTCTTTACACAGAGAGTGGTGGCGGTGTGGAATGAGCTTCCAGTGGAAGTGGTGGAGGCAGGTTCGTTGGTATCATTTTAAAATAAATTGGATAGGCATATGGATGAGAAGGAATGGAGGGTTATGGTATGAGTGCAGGCAGGTGGGACTAAGGGAAAAAAAGTTGTTCGGCACGGACTTGTAGGGCCGAGATGGCCTGTTTCCGTGTTGTAATTGTTATATATGGTTATTATAAATAAAACGCTAAGATATTTGCTGTAATATATTTGGGGGAAGCAACATTCTGAGCTAAAAATGGAGAAAAGGGCTTTGCAAGCCTCCTGATACTTCACCAGAGAACACAAATTGAAAATCAGTGCTGTGCAGTAGCAGCACATGAGGCGTGAAACAAAATAATGGCCTTATAACAGTATGTATTAGATTGACACCAGGAAATGGCAATGCTGGTGCAGCAGGAAAGTATTAACTATGTAAATGGTACTATGATTGCCACAAGAGTATGACGATGGATTGCAGGAAAAGGGCAACCATTTTTCCAAATCACCCTGCTAAATCCCAAGGCAACAATAGTAAAGTTGACACAAAGTACCGGAGTAATGCCCCTGTTTCACTTAGGAAACCTGAACGGAAACCTCTGGAGACTTTGCGCCCCACCCAAGGTTTCCGTGCGGTTCCCGGAGGTTTTTGTCAGTCTCCCTACCTGCTTCCACTACCTGCAACCTCCGGCAACCACCTGCAACCTCCGGCAACCACCTGCAACCTCCAGGAACCGCACGGAAACCTTGGGTGGGGCGCAAAGTCTCCAGAGGTTTCCGTTCAGGTTTCCTAAGTGGGACAGGGGGATTACTCAGCAGGTCAGGCAGCACATCTGGAGAATATGGAGAGGTGATGTTTTGGGTTTGAACCCTGCTTCAGACTGATTGTGTGGGGGGGGGGGGGGGGGGGGTAGGGAGAAGATGTGCAGGACACAGCCTGACAGGTAATATGTGTAGGAAGGGACTGCAGATGCTGGTTTAAACCAAAGACAGACACAAAATGCTGGAGTAACTCAGCGGGTCAAACAGTATCTCTGGAGAAAAGGAATAGGTGCTGTTTCGGGTCGAGACACTTCTTCAGGCTCAATGGATAAGGAATGTAGATGGAAGGGGGGGGGGGGGGGGAAGAAATATGTGTGAGGCCATGTGGAGAACAGGATGAGAGAGGGAGGACAGGGAAGAATGGAGGTTAGGTGTCCTATCTCTCTCCTGTACACCACCTGGATGTGGTGATGAACACCACACATGGAATAATACTTTCCATATGAAACACTGGCATCAGTTTCATCGGGTTAAAGAATCTGGAACATCACTAAGTCTTCAGATTTAAGTTAGATGCAGAACTCGCTGAATATACTGAACAGATAATTTACTGATGAGCGATATTGCCTCCAGAAACTTGTAAAATAGCACTGGCCATAGAAGGGGAGAATTCAAAAGGAAACATGATAATTTCATCTATCACCATTGGATCTCTGCTGTGAGCTGCTGTTCAACTTCTGCATCAAATGTAAGCACCTTTTGCCCCTGATCCACTTAGGAAACCTGAACGGAAACTTCGGGAGACTTTGCGCCCCACCCAAGGTTTCCGTGCAGTTCCCGGAGGTTTTTGTCAGTCTCCCTACCTGCTACCACTACCTGCAACCTCCGGGAACCGCACGGAAACCTTGGGTGGGGCGCAAAGTCTCCAGAGGTTTCCGTTCAGGTTTCCTAAGTGGGACAGGGGCATAACATGGGAAGGATGAGACCAAGCAGCAAAAGGAAGTCACTCAACTGCAAGGACACTCCCAGAATGAGAATGCATCCGGCATCATTTCCTTTGGCAGAGCATGTTGTATTCTTGTATTGTATTGTATTCAAATTTTATTGTCATTGCCTCACTTTGAGACAACGAAATAAATTTCCCGTACAGGCAGTATCATTAACAAAAAAAAAAAAATCACAAGAAAAATAAAAAAATAAATAATAAATAAATAATAAAACATATTAAAAATAAAATTGAAATTGAATTAAAAATTTAACAAAAGCACAAACACATAAAGTCCACAACACAACATAACATAAATGGCACCCAGGTGAGGACGGCACCATAGTCCAGCCAGCCTCCCCTCCGTGTCCATCCGTGGTCGGGGCCTTCCGAGCACCCGCAGTCGCCGCCCCGGGTGGCCCGATGTTCAGGCCCTCACGCCGGGCTGGTGGAACGCCGACGCCGAACCCCGACGGTGAGCATCCTCCTCCTCAGCGGCCCGGACCTCCTGATCAGCCGCCTCCCGCTGCCGGAGTCTGCAGCTCACGAGTCCACAGGCCGAGCTGGGCAGAGTCGCAGGACCCCGCGCTGTCCATCAGTGCCGCCCGCGTTGGGAGCTCCGCAAACCGCAGCTCCAGGATGTCGGTGCAGCAGGTCCAGCACTCCGGGCTCCAGACGGCGACCCCCGGTAAGGCATCGCCAGCCCCGCGATGTTCCAGCGCTGTCCCGCCGCTGCTGGAGCTCCGGTCGATCTCGGCAGGAAAGGCCGCGCCAATCCAGGTAGGTAGGCCGCTGTGGGGGGGGGGGGGGCGAGGACGCGACTCGAATAATAGTCGCGTCCTCACCAGGAAGCGGCTGAAGTACGGTATCCCCCGCACCGTGCCCTCTTCCCCCACATAAAAACACCAAAATACACAAAAAAATACACTTTTAACATAACTAAATAAACAAAAAAACAAAAAGATACCGGGCTGTAGGTGGAGGCTGCTGGCACCAGCGCCACCGGAAGTACAAGTGTCTTCGTTTATACATGCTCATGTTTCGGTTATGTTGATGCTTGGCGAGTCCATTAGACCATGGGGAGGACCTGGAGGAACTGCAGATGCACGTTTAGGAAAAAGGACACAAAATGTTGCAATAACATAGCAGGTTAGGCAGCATCTCAGGCGACCATGGATAGGCGACATTTACGGGTTTAGAGTCTGAAGAAGAGTAGGATGTGAAGTAGGCATCTTCAATGACTTCCTCATTGCAAAAACAGTTCTTTGTTGAGACAATCCATTCACTGCAGCTAAGTTACAGAAATAGAACTTTGTGGCATTTCTGATGGATCTATAAATTCTACACGTGCCTTTAAATCATATGTAAAGAATACAGCATTATATTGTATGCAATATGCACTGTTATATGACTGGGATATTCCACCAAATTCTTTAACTTTGGCAGTGAACCAGTAGTACCACTGGGGAAATGGTATACATGACTGAAAGCATCAGTTCTGTGGTCTCTCTGGGGGTTCTGAGTTTCACCAATTCCCCCGCTATAGGAAAATCAGGAACACCGCCGAATTTCCAATTCCGCGCGGAATTTCACAAGTAGAGCATCATTTATCGGTTCATCGTCCTCAAAAGGTAAATTAATAAAATTGTCTTGCAGTGAATAGTTTTGAGCGTGAAGATCTCTAGTTTGATCCTTTTAGGAGTAGCAGAGAGTTTACTGAGTTTAGTTTAGAGCGCGATCAGGGACCCCTGCACATTAATGCTACCCGACGCACGCAAGGGACATTTATATCCAAGCCAATTAACCTACAAACCTGTACGTCTTTGGAGTGTGGGGAAGAAACCAAAAATCTCAGAGAAAACCCACGCGGTCACGGGGAGAACGTGCAAACTCCGTACAGACAGCACCCGGAGTCGGAATCGAACCCGGGTCTCCGGCGCGGAAAGCGCTATAAGGCAGGAACTCTACCGCTGCGCCATCTTGCCGCCCCATTACTATTACATGTTGTAATATACATCTGTTGTTCAAAACCTGATATATAAAGAAACCTGATATCCCCAGATATTTCAGCCCCTGAATTTTCATGTTATCTTTCTCAGTCCCAAAACACATGAAGATTGGTCCTGATTTTCAGTTTTCTCAGCCAGACTGTCAACATTTATGCTGCAATATACTATTTTTTTCCAACCAAGCCCATACTAAACCATCAATACACCCATTCACATTAGTTTCATGTTCCTCCACTTCCTCATTCACACCTGACACATTAGGGCCGTTTGTACTCGGGTAAATTAATCCAACAAACCTGCACATTTTGGGGATATGGGAAGAAACTAGAGCACCCAGAAGAATCCTATCTAGTCACAGGTAGAACGTGCAAACTCCACAGGGTCATGATTGAACCAAATTATTATCTTCTTATATGTGGCTGGAGAGCCCTCTAAAACCAATCCCATTTTAATTTTGTCCAAATTCAAAGGTTTCAAAGGTCAGTTTATTGTCACATGCACCTATTAAGGTACACAGTGAAACTCGAATTACCATACAGCCTTACTTAAAAAAAGCGACAAGGCACACAACTACCTAAAGGTTAACATAAACATCCACCACAGCGGATTCCCTACATTCCTCACTGCGATGCAAGGCAATAAAGTTTAATCTTCTTCCTCTTTCTTCTCCCGCGGTCGGGGCAGCTGAGCCATCCGTTGGGGAAGATCGAAGCTTCCCGCGATCGGGGCAATTGAAGCTCCTGTGGATTGGAGCTCCCGAAGTTCGTCTCCAATCAGGGACCGACAGCTCCACAAAGGCAAGTCCTGCAGGCTCCGCGGTTGGAGTTCCCAAAGTCGATCTCCAGCAGAGGTGTGGATGGAGATACGGCACGGAAATAAATTGCATCGGCATCGAGGTAAGAGATTTTTTTTTTAAATCCCCACCCCCCCCACCACCCAACCCCCTCCCCCCCCCCCCCCCCCCCCCCCCACCCAACCCCTCCCCTCCACCCACCACATCCCCCAACCCCAACCCCCTCCCCCTCCCCCACCACCTCCCCCAACCCCAACCCCCTCCCCACCCACATCCCCCACCACATCCCCCACCTCCCCACCACATCCCCCAACCCCAACCCCCCACCCCCCACCCCCCACCACTTCCCCAACCCTTCCCACTCTCCTCCCCTCCCCCCCCACCCCACCCCCCCCACCCCCCACATAAAACAAGCTAAAGAACACATTCATTTGACACACACTATAAAACAATAAAGAAGGAAGGGATGAGAGACTGTTGGCGAGGCAGCCACCTAGTGGTCCATCATGCACATTAACCCTCGAGCTAAGATTAGGAGCAGATCCCAAATTAAAATCTGAAGAAGGGGCTTGACCCAAAACATTGCCCGTTCCTTCGATCCAGAGATGCCTGTCCCGCTGTGTTACTCTAGCTTTTTGTGTCTATCTTTGGTTTAAACCAGCATCTGCAGTTCCTTCCTACCCAAATTAAAACCATGCATTGCAAACACACCAGAGTTTATTCCAACATCCCATGCGACTGATTCCGAGATGCATTTGAACTAAGTTATATGGAGCATACTCTAAATGCTCACACTAAGAATGCAAGATAAGACAGCACCTGATCATGATGATTTCTGAGTGGGATTTTAGGTAAATTGATACTTCAAGGTATGCAGGCATGGGTACTTACTGCTAAAGGGTCTTAAAGGCCCACCATTAGGAAGTAAAACAATTTGAATTGTTTTAGAGACTTATGGTGTCAACATAGGAAGAAAGGGATTGGCTGAGCACCTACTTGCAAATTAGTTTAACATCTGTGGTGGACGTCATTGGAAAGAAAATTGAAACAGCACAAATCAGCATTTAGAGAGATACAGTCTAATCAAAGGGAATCAGATTAGATTGTTAAGAGGGGATTGTGCCTGATCAATAAATGAAGCATTTGAGGAGGGTTGATGAGGGCAGTATATTTGATGCAACATGCATTGATTTTAGCGAGGTATTTAACGTTGATTTAAAAGCCGATGGGATCCAGGGGAAAATGGAAAATTGGATTAAAAATAGGTTATTTTCAATCTCACTGAGTGAAAACAAAGGGTAATAGTCATCAGGAGCTTTACTGACGGGGTTTCTGGCAGTAAGATTCTAACCCGTCTCATTTCAAGTAAGACCAATACACTTACCAGTTTAGATGTGGGAACACCTGAATATAGGATACTTACATATTGTACTGTTAGCATGAAAGGTGTTGAAAGCCAAAATGGGGCTTTCTACAAAAAATGAAATTATCTTGTGACAATGAGCAACATTTTATCATTCTTGTCCGAGGTTGAAATGCCACCGTTAACAGTTCTACGGCCAAAGTGAGTTGAAATGGTCAATTGCTGGAATGAGTGAAAATCAGTTTAAAATTGCAGAATTATTTTTCAATTGATGTTGGCAGTTTCTCCCTGCATGTAATGCATTGCACTGTATAGCTGGAAACTCATTATTTTATTGGGAGACCGAAATACTTCATCTGCTTTTGAGAAAATGTTTTGCTGAGCATATATTTCTCCGGGCCTAACCTTTCAACTACTAACCTATATAATCATGATTGTCACAGAACATGGTGAAAACAAATGTTAGCATGTAAAATAAACAGCTGTTTATAATAAAGCTTGGCCCAACTCTGCAGTGCTCTGAGTTTGGGTTATTTGTGTACTGAGCGAGCACTACCTTCAGTGGGTTAAACAAGCTGCACACACACACACATACACACACGCACACACACACACACACGCACACGCACACACGCACGCACACACGTGCACACACACGCGCGCACACACACGCACGCACGCACACACGCGCGCACACACACACACACACACACACACACACACACACACACACACACACACACACGCACACACGGAGTGGACTGGAATGTCAGTCGTTCCACTGGGAGACAAGCAATGCAAATGCAAAGATGGTAAACTAGTGACCTCCACTGAAATTATACCTTGAGAGCAGATAGGGATCACTTTCCAAGAGAGACACTGTCTACATTTGTTTCCCTGTCCATGCAATCTTTGTTAAGAACCAAAGAAACTGATAGAATCTCACTGAACAATGAGTTGACTGAATCCCAAACACCACACAGTCTGTTTGAGTGTTCCTGCAGCGCTCCAAAATGGCAGGCTTTTCAGTTCTTATTCAATTCCAAGAATAATATGTATGGTATGTTTTTCTAATCACCATTATATTTATCCAAAACAGACTTTAAAACTGAAATTGCTCTAACAAGGCCCAGCAAACGTGGTTTATTTTTTTGTCATTTCTGATTCACATTACAACCAATGTACAAGACATGTTCCTTGGGCCTACATGAGTTTTGTGTGGGGTTCTTGGTAAACATATCGCACAGATTATTTTTCAAATACAGGAACGTTTCAAATTTATTATTGCTGGTCCCAAATGAATTGATTTTGAAAAGCACTTTAGTATGATTCAGTTACAACATTACTGCTCGCATTGACTGGGAAAAGAAAAAAATCAGATTTGCTTCCTGGCACACACACATTCCACAATTCAACGGGGAAGTTGCCTGACACAGTACAAATCATTTTCATTTATTACAGTGCAATCTTGTACTGTACAGCTCACATCACCTCCAATTGCCTAACTTCAACTGTAATTCACAGTTCAGTATCGGAGAGACTCTGAAATTTAAATATAGATAGTGTTTATTATAACGAAAGAAAATGAGGCAGAACAATTACATGAATTTATAACTGTCATTCCCAAAGCAAACAAACACAGTAATATACTTGTACAGTAATAACTATTGCACACTATCAGTTGCAGTAGAATAGCACTGAGTATACAGTCGTGGGGGCTCCCAAGGGTCGTGCCATCATACTGCCGAGCCGCTCGGCACGGGAGTGGTTCAGTCCGGAGGCGGCCCTTAGCCAGAGGGTTTAAAGGCAGGCAGGGGTTCGACAGTATGATGGCACGACCCTTGGGAGTGGGGACGCCCAAGGGCGGACGATCCCCAAGGCCTCCGTTGTGCGGAATTCCCGCCGTGCCAGACGCAGTTTATCCGGCGGCAGTCGGCGTGCTTGTGCATGGAGTGGTGGGCCGGTAGTCTGGATAAAATGCACCACTCCGTGGCTGGGGGTCGACGATCGAAACTGCGGGGTCAGAATGTCTGGGAACGCGGCCAAGATCCGTGCGAAGCGGGAGTCCACGGACGCCAGGGGCCGTCCCACCGGTTGATACAAACGCAACGTGATCGGCTCCATCGTAGCGGCGTTGACCAAATGCTGACGCCTGACGTCCACCATGAGGGAATGCGCCCGGAGGAAATCGGCCCCGAGCTCCCAAGGGTCGTGCCATCATACTGTCGAACCCCTCGGCACGGGAGTGGTTCAGTCCGGAGGCGGCCCTTAGCCAGAGGGTTTAAAGGCAGGGGTTTGGGTGCCATCTGTCTTTTGTTTGGTCTTCCCTACACCCGGGAGCAACATAATAAAAGGTGCCTCTCAAAACACTGGACTTTGTGCTTCCTTTTGAGACCCACGCACTGCACAGTTACATTAATAGCAGATACCAAAACGCTTACAATGCTATCAGGAGAGATAAATTGAACACAGTAATTCCACCAGGAAAGGAATAACAAAGCAATAGTCATATTAAACAACACTTCATACTGTGCAACACCAGAACTGTAAACTGCTCGAGGCACTCAGCGGGTGAAAGAGTTCCTGGGGAGAGAAGGCAATGTTTTGATGAAGAGTCAATGTCGTCCATCTGGAAGGAGGAACAATAAGATTTCAGATGTTATAATCTGGAGCAAAACAGGCTGTTGGAGGAACTCAATGGTCCAGGCAGCATCTATGGAGGGAAATGAACAGTTGTTATTTTGGATTGATATACCTCCGCTGGACAGAAAGAGTAGAGGGCAGATAGCCAATATAGAAAAACAAGGTGAGTGAGGTGGGGCAAGAGCTGGGTTATGATAGTTGGATGCAGTTGAGGAGGGGACTTGAAAGTTACTTAATCTCACACTCCGCGCCCCTTCCCCCTTCCTCCTTCTGGGTAGAAGTTGCACAGTTCCCCACTTTGTTTCTCTTGAGATTACACCTTTCCTAGCCCACAATGGACCTACCTGCCTGAGGTAATTTGTGGCTGGGCCTGATCTCTTCCTGCCTCCAGCCCTTCACCTGCTCTCTCCCACTCCCTACTTTCAGCCATAAGATGGATCCCATACTGAGACGTCACCCATCCTTCTTCTCCAGAGATGCTGCCTGAACGGCTGAGTTACTCTATCACTGTGTCTGAATCTCCTCCTCACTGTGATGGAAGGCAAAGTCTTGTCTATCCCCTGCTCTCCATCCCCTCCCGATGTTAAAGCCCCCGGCGGGCGATGACAATTCCCGGGATCGTTAAAGCCGCGCCAGGCGATGTCAGGCCCCGTTCCGGGTCGTTTTCATCCCCGCAATTCAGGCGGGAGAAGCTGCCGCCGCGGGAGCACCGTAATAGCGGTCTCCCTCCAGGGACCCGCAAACTCCCGATGTCACCGTCCACAGGCCTGCAGCTGGAGCCTCCGAAGCCCCAAAGTCTGGTCACAGCCACGCGTCACCACAGCTCCCCAAGCTCCGAGGCCGGCCAGCCCCGCGATGGTGAGTTCGCAGGCTCCACGACTGGAGCCCCCAGGTCTTTCCGGTTGGAGGCCGCTCTACAGTGCTAGGCCCCAACGACATCGGAGACCCGACAGGGAAATGGTCGGGTCCCTGTGCAGGGAAGAGATTAAAAGTTACCCCCAACCCCCCCTCCCCCGCCCCCCACATATACACAGTCAAAAACAATCTAAAAATCACAGCAAACTACACATTGTATGGGACAAAAATTACAAAAAGACAGACAGGCTGCAGGGGGCGCTGCCACGATGCGCCGCCATTATACATTAGGGCTTGCAGGCGATGGAATCTGTTGGGAAAGGATGGGGGAGGGGAGCTAATGAGAGGTTGAAGGGTGGCTGGAGTGAGTGGGAAATTACAGGGGTGAAAGAGGGCATGGTGTTCTGGGAAAGATAGGAATGTGGGGCAAATCTGGTTAGATCGAGTGACTGAGGAGGAGAAGGTGAACTGAAGTTATACAATTTAGTGTTCACTACATATGTGAAATATTAGATGCCATTCTTGTTGGCATTTGGCCTCATCCTGGGCATGGAGGAGGCTGAGTACAAACAGGTCGGTGTGGGAGTGTGGGAAGAGAGTTAAACTATCCAGCGCACCAGCGAGCCCTCGCAGGTGGAGCTCAGGTGATCGGCAAAGTGGTAACAGTCTGTGCTTGGTCATGCCAAGGTAGAGGAGGCCCCATCCTGAGGACCTAATGCAATAGGTGAGCTTAGAGCAGATGAATGTGAATCTCTACTTCACCTTGAGGAATTGTTTTGGTCCGTGGATGCTAGTGAGGAGAGAGGCGTGGGGTCAGGTGTTGCCGGCCAACATGTATGGAAAGGGGAAAGGATGGATGGGGAGGGATGAGCAAACCATGGATTAATGGATCGAGTGATCCCTGAAGTAAGCAGAAGGTGGTAGGGAAGGTAAGATGTAACACATGGTGCTGATTGTGTTGTAGCTAGCGGAGATGTCAAAGAATCTATCAGACTTTTGCATGTTCTTGCCATATGATCCCATCTTTAACTTGATTAGTAAAAGGCCTGTCCCACTTGCGTGTGTCCTTGGCACGCAAATTACGTGACCTTGTGGTCGCGTTGAGGCGCACGGGCATCATATGGCCACACGGGGCCGGTCCCACTGAGAAGCGCGGAGGGATATGTAGTTGTGCACGACATCGCGCGGGGCTCCAAACTTTTTGTAGTGACCGAAATCTTCGTACGCCAACGGCCTGTCGCGGAACTGACGGCCAAAGTGGGACAGGCCCAAGACCCTGGCGCGACGCAACGTCTCACCTCCAACAGCAGCAGAAGCAGGAAAACGATCGCCGAACTCGACCTGGGGCTCACGGCTGTTGTGGTCCGGATCCGCCCCCACTTCTACTCCCAGAGCGGGGCCAAGAAAATTGAAGATAGACACAAAATGCAGGAGTAACTCAGCGGGACCGGCAGCATCTCTGGAGAGAAGCAATGGGTGACGTTTCAGGTCAAGACCCTTCTTTTCAGACTCGACACGAAACGCCACCCATTCCTTCTCTCCAGAGATGCTGCCGGTCCCGCTGAGTTACTCCTGCTTTGTGTCCATCGTCTAATGACGTCACGTGCTCCAGACGGCTGTGCGTACGCATGTAATCGCGCCCGACTTTCGCGGGACCGTCGCGGCTCAACGCGACCACGAGGTCGCATAATTTGCATGCCAAGGACACGTAAGTGTGACAGGCCCTTTAGACACTTAGTTAGCATCTGTCTTGTGCAGGATTTCTTTCTCACTCTTAATGCTGGAATTTGTTAAATATATCTTTAAATATTTACCACTCTCAATCTGCAGCCCTGCCTTTTAATCCATTATCCGAGTTTATTATGATCATTTATGTCTTGTACTGAGTTTACCTTTCGGACCAAAGTTTCTCACTGTTTTCCACCATGCTACAATCACTTGAAGCTGAGGGATCCCACACAGTTAGAACAATTAATCTTACCTCATTACACAGTGTCAGATCTGAGATAGCCAGCACTTCAGTTGGTCCTAATAAATCAAGGCTACTCTTGTCAGTTTGATTTGTTCAATCTCTTCGATTCCCATGATTATTAGATTATTATTCCTAAATTCCTAAATTAGATTATTATTCCTAAATTTCTAAAAGACCCTTCTTTTCAGGCTATACACAAAACGTCACCCATTCATTCTCTCCAGAGATGCTGTTGGTCCCGCTGAGTTACTCCAGCTTTGTGTCCATCGTCCAATGATGTCAGATGGCGCAATGGGCTAAGTGTTCGGCTGGCGACCGGAAGGTAGCCGGTTCGAATCCCGCTTGGAGTGCATACTGTCGTTGTGTCCTTGGGGCAAGACACTTCACCCACCTTTGCCTGTGTGTAAATGTAATGTAATTATGTGAAACACTTTGGGGTCAATGCAAGTTGACTAAAAATGTGCTATATAAATAAGATTATTATTATTATTATTATTATTAAATCCCATTATTCCCTGGTTTACACTCTATCCGACACAAGAGCTATTGTTAGGGGGGCTTGATTATTTTCACACCAGTGACTCCTCCTTATGTTATTTTCATCTCCACTCAAACCAATTCTACATTTTGATTTTCTGCACCAGTGTTATTCCTCACCGTTGCATTGAACTCATCCTTCAGTTAGAGAGCTACCACAAATACTTTTATTTTCTGCGAATCATTCTGAAATGCCAAATATCCTCCAGCTCCCATTTTTTGGTAATCTTGCAGCATTGCAGTCAGATGCCATTGACCAACTGTGGCAAGATGTCCTTGTGCTGGAGAGTGCAGAGGAGATTCAACAGGATGTCGTCTGGATTGGAGAGTTTTAATGCTGCCTGTCCCGCTGAGTTACTCCAGCATTTTGTGTCTATCTTTGGAGAGTTTTAAAAATGGGGAGTGACTGAATACTCTTATTTTTCTCTGCTGAAAGAGGCAGAGAGGTAACCCGATGTATTGCTGAGGATTTATAAGGCACTCGTTAGACTGCATTTGGAGACTGCGGTTTTGGGCCCCATATCTGAGGAAGGATGTGATGCCATTGGAGTGGCTCCAGAGGAGGCTTATCAGAATGAAGGCGGACAAAATTGCTGGAGAAACTCAGCGAGTGCAGCAGCATCTATGGAGCGATGGAAATAGGCCCGAAACCCTTCTTCAGACCCTGCATCAGTTTGAAGAAGGGTTTCGGGTCGAAACATTGCTTATTTCCTTCGCTCCATAGATGCTGCCGCACCCGCTGAGTTTCTTCAGCTATTTTGTCTACCTTCGATTTTCCAGCATCTGCAGTTCCCTCTTGAACATTTTATCAGAATGACCCCGGGAATGATTGGGTTAACATATTATGAACATGTAACAGCACTGGGCCTGTATTCGCTGAAGTTTAGAAGGATGAGGGACACCTCGTTGAAAGATACTGAATAATGAAAGGCCTGAATAAAGTGGATGTGGAGATGATGTTTCCACTTGTGGGAGAGTCTAGGACTGGAGGCAATACTCAGATGAACATAATGTAACTTTTGATAGGAGATGAGGAGGAATTTCTTTAGTCAGAGGAGGGTGAATCTGTGGAATTCATTGCCACTGAAGGCTGTGGAGGCCAAGTCAATGGATATTTTGAAGGGTGTCAGAGGTTATGGGGAAAAGGCAGGAGAATAGGGTTGAGAGGGAAAGATCGATCAAACATGATTGAAAAGCAGAGTAGCCTAATTCTGCTCCTATAACTTATGAATTGATGAACTTATGAACTGATAGAAGGTATATACAAAACATGTTCTGGAGGAATTCATCAGGTCAGGCAGCATGTGTGAACCGAAGCCTAGATCAGGCTGAAGAACGGTTCGGACCTGAAACATTCCCTCTACAGATGATGCCTGACCCACTGTTCCTCCAGAACTCTGTGTTTTACTGAAGATTCCAGCATCTGCAGATCTTCGTGTATTCGAAATTATATGAGGCTAGGATAGCCAGAATAATTTTGCCATGGTAAGGGGAGAGGACCTAGCATTGCAGTGAGCAGAGGGAGTTTTGAAGAGGACGTTTTTTACCGAGTGGTTAATTTTGGAACTTGCTGCCAATGGAATCAGATACAATTGCCATGTTTTAAAGACATTTGCTCAAGCACTTGAATAGACAAGGATGGATACCAACCAACTGGGGCTAAATGGTATTAGTGTGGATGGGCAAAAAGTTCAGCATGGCCATGGAGGGCCGAATGGCCTATTTCTGTGCTACACAATTCTGTGACTGTACTCTTGTCCCTGTAATCAGATTCTGGAATTATACCCAATCTTCCAATCTACCATTTTGCAGCCCTTGCACTTTTTTTGAACTACACTTTCACTGTAACTTCACCAATGCACGCTGCTTTCTTTATCTTTTTCCACTACCTGTTGTACCTGCCATGATTGCATTAATGTATGGTGTGATCTACCTAGATAACAATAGACAATACACAACAGACAATAGGTGCAGGAGTAGGCCATTTGGCCCTTCGAGCCAGCACAGCCATTCAATGTGATCATGGCTAATCATCCCCAATCAGTACCCCGTTCCTGCCTTCTCCCCATCTCCCCTGACTCCGCTATTTTTAAGAGCCCTATCTAGCTCTCTCTTGAAAGCATCCAGAGAACCTGCCTCCACCGCCCTCTGAGGCAGGGAATTCCACATAACATGCAAAACAACATTTTTCATTGTATCCTGGTACAGGTCCACCTCCGATTTCCCAGCAAAATGGTGGTCTGGTACCCACGTTAATGCGGACCAAACTACGAGAGCGCATTAGAAATCTACGTCGGAAGTCCTCCCGAAACTGTGACACCAACGCCAGGTGAGGTGGCCAATCTCAGCTTCATCAAGACTCCCACACCAACCAGCGGGACGAATTTTCCCCCCTGTGGTTGGGGCTCTGGAACTCCTGCCCAACCAGAGCCGGCAAAATCCCATTCCCATTGCTGACAACCGAGGCCGAATTTGTGGACTGGTATCTCGTGTCCTCGCTGGCCTAGGCAGACCATTCTGGTACCACTGGAAGGCTGTGTCCTCTGTTGATCTGGCAAAATCCTGCAAAACTCTAGGACCAAGAATGCTGGAGAATAGGTGATGGACCTGTACATGACAATAACAATAATGGCTATCAGGGCATATAACATTTATTTCTATTGTGCTGTCAATCCATCCATCTTGGTGCAATACTTATAAGAATGCCAATAGTTGCCTATTTAAATGCCAGCTATTCCTCATATAATTATCCAGAAGTCAATAATTCCCTTGTGAAAACAAAGGTTCTAAAATTCATGTGAAATGCTTATCGCTGACATGTCGACGGATATCAAAAGTTGTTCTCCTCTAGGTGTTCTGCAGAGGAGTGTGATGCTCTGTGCTTTCCGTTCTACGGGGAAAGCATCCAGTTCTACAGTTCTACGGGGAAATCAGTGCAATGAAACATTCACATAGGTCAGTGATCACAGTCATTTTATTGACGAAGAACAGCTTTCAGGGAGAGAGGTAAATCTTAGATAATATATACTTGAATTATTAGAATTAAATATAAAGATAAATAATCTGTAATAAAGTAAATAACAATCCTATTATCTGTTTTAATTTTATATTTTGAAAACAATATTGTATTTTCTAACAGCCTTAAAAGTGTAATTTTTGATTTTGTTTTAGTATTTTGGAAATATTGGAACTATTCAAAGGCATTCAGGCTGCGTATTAGCCTTGACAGTCAGTCCAAGCTGAGGGCATGGCTTAGCTAGTCTTAAAAACAACTCTGCAAGTAGTGCTGTTACAACTCCCATCACGCGATGGGTTTATGGTAGCTCAGAAGGCACAGCATCTCACTGCATTGTACGGCACCCCCCTCTAATCACCAGTTCAGAGCCAGCTTTGGGAAATAAGGTGTCGCTTGGATAAGTGTTGACCTCTAGAAAGTTAGGAGCAGGGAGTACAGGTTGCTCGACACTCCCAGAATAATCACAGGCCAATAAATATTTCATCAAGTAAGTCTGTTTATAAAAATATGCATTACTCTTAAATTCCCAGCATAGAATTATACTCAAACGCAGAATAAGAAAGGGCCATATCAGTCTTTAGTGAATTCACTGATGCAAATACAAGGAATTATATATATATATATTTTTGAGTTATAATAATACCATTAATATTTCTATTTTGGAAGTTGGATTTATATATTATTAGAGTTCACTCTGTGCTTAATATTTAATATCTCCAGGAATTGTAGGTATGAACAGCCACCTAATAGATATCCTTGCACAACAATGCATAATAAAAGTCAAATGTGTCTGCTGCTGCAAATAACTTTTGCATTATGTTTCTTTTAGAATTGATTAACGCTCCAGAATTATTTTTTGATGTTGAGAAATTTGGTGAAACAGAAATAAGGAGATTATTTCAAGCCAGGTTTGAAAAAAAAAAACAGAATATTGTCACTATGAGGCCAAAACACAGATTTATGGAACATTGGTTTCTTAGACTATTTCCCCATAGTTTAGTACAAACGCTGATGGAATAGGGGTTGTTGCATAGGTCCATGATTGTTTTAGCTTTTATGAGTTTTAAAAGAGTAGGTGCCTCGGGCATGAAATGAACAGAGGCTTCAGTCTCCTGTAGATTACACATTGTGAAGGAAGTAGTCTTGCACTTCTGCTTACAGGAAAGTAATTAAGGCACATCAAACATGAGGTGAAAAATGGCCGTTTTATGCCTTGCTACAGGAAAGCAAGAACAATAACATTTAGCCTATTCCTGAAATTAATTTTAACACTTCCTCGCCTGTTGCCGATAACAGGAATTCAGTACTTTCCCCTCCTTCTCAATAAAATTTTCATTAAGCAGCACTTATTCCATTTAATTCACCAATATGTAGAGCATTGTATCAATATTCTTACTCTCAATGTGTTTTCAGAGTGTGAAAGCATTTTTTGATTGTTCATTGTGTAAGGCCTGCTGAGTGCAACAATCATTCACAATGATATTGCCAAAAGCTGAAAGAAGATCTTTATTTCACACAATGCTCAGCATTGGAACATAGCTTAATAATTTACACGAATGACTGTTTTTGACATTGACATGATTGGCATAACAATTGACATGAAAATCTGTCTTTTTTTTTGATGTTTTGTTTTGTTTATTTTATTAGAAGTTAATACAGTACAAAAACAGTACAGTGGAACCTAATTTTAGGTGCCAACTATGTAATACCGTAATCCATTCTATGTACAACCTCTAGTTTTATGTTATGAGAAGGAAGTAAGAAAATCTGTCTTATTATACAGAGATTGTCCATGGAGAATGGCGAAGAAAAACTTGTTGACCTATGTTGACGATTTCTGAATTCTCTCCAATTTATTAATAAATTGATAGATAAATAAATGATTAGTCAGCGGTAGTGATTAAGTGGAACACCAGATAGGAATTACAGGCAAAAGCAGAAACAAGAAACTGTAGATGCTGATTTATACAAAAGTTCCCGGGATGGCGGGACTGTCATATGCTAAGAGAATGGAGCAGCTGGGCTTGTACACTCTGTAGTTTAGAAGGATGAGAGGGAATCTCATTGAAACATATAAGATTGTTAAGGGTTTGGACACTCTAGAGGCAGGAAACATGTTCCCGATGTTGGGGGAGTCCAGAACCAGGGGCCACAGTTTAAGAATAAGGAGTAAGCCATTGAGAACGGAGATGAGGAAACACTTTTTCTCACAGAGAGTGGTGAGCCTGTGGAATTCTCTGCCTCAGAGGGCGGTGGAGGCAGGTTCTCTGGATGCTTTCAAGAGAGAGCTAGATAGGGCTCTTAAAAATAGCGAAGTCAGAGGATATGGGGAGAAGGCAGGAATGGGGTACTGATTGGGGATGATCAGCCATGATCACATTGAATGGCGGTGCTGGCTCGAAGGGCCAAATGGCCTACTCCTGCACCTATTGTCTATTGTCTATTGTCTATTGTCAGAGTAACTCAGCAAGTCTGCCACCAGCTCTGAAGAACATGGATTGGTGATGTTTTTGATGGGGCCCTGCTTCAGGTTGACTATAGGGGAGGGGGGACAAAGCTTGAAGAAAGGAGAGGCAGGACAGATCATAGCAGGTAATAGGGGGACACAGGCGAGGGGGGGGGGGGGGGGGGGGGGGGGGGGGGGTTGTGCGAAGATGGTTGGAACAAAGGCCAGAGATAATGTAGGAGCAGAACGGTGTGAGACAGGAGTGAAGAGTTGTGAATTGTGAAGCCGGATGAGGGAATGTAGGAGTGAAATCATCAGATGAAATCATCAATTAAAAGTAGATGATGGTTCATTCAATACTTTGAAAACTTTCAACGTGTGCCTTGGACTATCCTGGATGGGACTTTGCTGGCTTTACCCAGCTCCAACTCAATAATTAAGTTTGCTGATGACACTGTGGTGGTGGGCCTGATCTCAGACAACGATGAGAAGGCCTACCGGGAGGAGGTGGCTGATCTAGCACTCTGGTGCCAGGATAACAGCCTCCTCTTGAACATCAAAAAAACGAAGGAGCTGATCATGGACTTTAGGAGGGCACATCATCCGAGGACGTACACTCCATTGAGGATAAATGGGGGTCCTGTGGATAGGGTGAACTGTTTTAAATATCTGGGAGTCCACATCTCCGAGGATATGACATGGGCATCACACGCCTCAGCACTGGTGAGTAAGGCAAGGCAGCGCCTTTACCACCTCAGGCAATTGAGGAAATTCAGAGTGTCTCCGAGGATCCTCCAGTGCTTCTACACAGCGGCGGTGGAAAGCATCTTGTCCGGGAACATTACCATCTGGTTTGGGAAGTGCTCTGCCAAAGACAAGAAGGCTCTGCAGAGAGTAGTGCATTCGGCCGAACGCACTATGGGAACTTCACTCGCCCCCCTGCAGGAACTATACAACAGGAGGTGCAACTCCAGAGCAAATAAAATCATGGGAGACCCCTTCCACCCCTGCAACGGACTGTTCCAGCTGCTACGATCAGGCAAACGTGGCCTCCGTTGCCATGCGGTAAGAACGGAGAGGTTGAGAAGGAGTTTCTTCCCAGAGGCAATTCGGACTGTAAACGCCTATCTCACCAAGGACTAACTCTACTGAACGTTTTTCCTTCCATTATTTATTATGTTAAAGAATATGTGTGTTATGATTGTGTTTATAGTTTGTTTGGTTGTTTGGTTGTTTGTCTTTTGCACAAAAGTCCGCGATCATTGCCACTTTCATTTCACTGCACATCTCGTATGTGTATGTGACAAATAAACTTGACTTGACTTGACTTGACACTAAACATTATTGCTTTATCATGTATCTCTACACTGTAAATTGCTCGATTGTAATCATGTATTGCCATTCTGCTGACTGGATGGCACACAAACAAAAGCATTTCACTGTACCTCAGTACATGTGACATTAAACTAAACTGAAATTAAAACTGATCTCATAAAGAAACCAATCAAAGAGGCAAGACAGGCTTGGGAAGGAGGCAGGATATACAATACAATGTGATCGGCCTAAAAAACATTTCTGAAAAAAATTCTGGGCTCGTTCCAATTCTTTCACATCCTTTCCATAATGTGGTATCCAGAAATGAACATGATACTCCAGATTAGGCTGGAAGTGCATTCCATCAACCTTCTACATAACTCCTGCTTTCAGACACTTTAATTCTATTAATAACGCCTGGAATTGCGATAATCTTATTAACCTGTCCTGACACTTTCAATGATTTATGCATCCACGTTAGAGAATATTCAGGGATTGTAGAATAATATGGATAGCAGATATTAATAGAAAGAAAACCTGTGCAGAATTTAACTTGCACTGATAGTTTATGGTCATTGAAACCCCAGGCACTCTGATTCTGTTACACGGTAATTACACAGGATGAGACAACAAGTGCATTTTCATGGAGACACAGGAAACAGCAGATGCTAGAATTTTGAGCAAAGAATAAAGTGCTGGAGAAATTCGGTGGGTTGGAAGAAATTTTCTGGGGAGAAAATGAACACACAATGTTTCGGTTTGGGATCCTTCTTCAGACTATTTGGAGTAGAGGGGAGAGTGAAATGCTCATGTTAATCTGTGCTGATTGATGCCTTCACGATTAGATCAGGGAAGTCAGTATGTGCCCATGTCCTTGAATAACTCATCAATAATTACATATCCCTGCCATTTAAGATTCAGATGCCGGATTTGTCAAGTAAGGGCCTGTCCCACTTACGTGTCCTTGGCATGCAAATTACTCGTGGTTGCGTTGAACCGCGGCGGTCACGTGAAGGTCGCGCGATTTCATACGTACGCACAGCCGTCTGGAGCGCGTGACGTAATTTGAAGATGGACACAAAATGCTGGAGTAACTCAGCGGGACCGGCAGCATCTCTGGAGAGACGCAATGGGTGACGTTTCGTGTCGAGACTCGTCTTCAGTCTGAAAAGAAGGGTCTTGACCCGAAACGTCACCCATTGCTTCTCTCCAGAGATGCTGCCGGTCCCGCTGAGTTACTCCAGCATTTTGTGTCTATCTTCAATTTTCGTGGCCCCGCTCTGGGAGTAGAAGTGGGGGCGGATCCGGACCACAACGGCCGTGAGCCCCAGGCCGAGTTCGGCGATCGTTTGCCGGCTTCTGCTGCTGTTGGAGGTGAGGCGTTGCGTCGTGCCAGGGTCTTGGGCCTGTCCCACTTTGGCCGTCAGTTCCGCGACAGGCCGTTGGCGTGCAAAGATTTAGTTTGCTACAAAAATTTCGGAGCCCCGCGCGATGTCGCGCACAACTACACACCCCTCCGCGCTTCTCAGTGGGACCGGCCCCGCGCGGCCATACGATGCCTCAACGTGACCACGAGGTCGCGTAATTTGCATGCCAAGGACACGTAAGTGGGACAGGCCCTTCTGCTGTTTGTGGCTCCATGGATGCATCCCTCAACACGGTAAGAAAAAATGTCGATTCTGTGCTCCAAACCCTCAGAGCAACTACTCACACCTGAATATTTAAGTTGGTTTGGCCAGTTGGGATGTGCTCTCTTGTAATGTAATTCTTCAAAAATTACCTGTCAACATTCAGGACGTTGTAGTTAAGTCAGTAATGTTTTTTAGAGCTACACCCTTAGTCCACTGAGTCCACGCCACTTGTCTAGATAAACACGAGGCCTTTGTTGTCCGCTTTGAACAGGCGAACAAATTTCCTCCAAGATTCCTCGCCTCCATCCTCCCGTAGCTTTGCCCTGTGCACTCAAAGGGAAAACTCAGATCTGTTCTCATGAGGGTGACATCTCAGAAAGTGACTCACACAGATGGAGTCCTTGGTTATGCCTTAAATCGTATGCTTAATGAATAAGGAGTAAGCCGTTTAGAACGGAGACGAGGAAACACTTTTTCTCACAGAGAGTGGTGAGTCTGTGGAATTCTCTGCCTCAGAGGGCGGTGGAGGCAGGTTCTCTGGATGCTTTCAAGAGAGAGCTAGATAGGGCTCTTAAAAATAGCGGAGTCAGGGGATAGGGGGAGAAGGCAGGAATGGGGTACTGATTGTGGATGATCAGCCATGATCACCTTGAATGGCGGTGCTGGTTCGAAGGGCCGAACTTGAAGTTGGACTTCAATGGCGGTGCTGGCTCGAAGGGCCGAATGGCCTACTCCTGCACCTATTGTCTATTGTCTATTGATGGTTCAAGAAGAGCAACTTTCAGTGTTGTAGTTCCAGAGGTTTGTGCCAATTGAAGGAATAGCTTGCTCTAATTCAACCTGTTGGAGGTCTGAGTACTTTGGGTGTTGCTTTTATCACAGCTCCAGCGGCAGGTTTTGACAATGGTTTGAATGTAATTGATAAAGGCCACCCACAATTACCATTGCCAGAATTCTGCGCTTCTATATTCTCAAGACTCTGCAATGTTAGTGCATTCATTTTAAGTAGGTGAAAAGTCGCAGTGGATAATTCTGGCTTGGATATCTGGATGTAGAATTGTTGAATTGCCATTATGCGGTCTGAGCACCTCCCCCTTGACTGTGCCTACTGCGCTCCCAAAATGCTCAAGACCATTTCATTTTGCAGCTTTGAATGTGGACTTCAATCCTCCCGCGAAATACTCCAGCTGTGCTCACCATATGCATATCTGAGGCCCCCAGTGCAGGCACTGCAGATGTTGCATGCTGTGTGTGCATTCTTGCAGAACCAACAGCTCTGACTACATGGCAATGCCCAATTATGTAACAGAAAGCACGGCTTTATCCAGAGCAGCGTGACTTGTTCAATGGACTCACTCTCTTCTATTTTACACATTGCCAAAAAGCCGATATCTTAGTAGATTTTGGTTGTGTTTTACAGCCACCTCTTTCAGCGATCGCCCTGGCTCCGTCTTCAGCTGTGACCAGCTTCATCCTTTCTTTAAACTATGAAATGCCTTCTTGGAGTCTGTGTTACACTGTGTTTGCTTGTGTTGGATTCACATCTGCTTCAAGCGAGCCATGTTGCTGAGCTAAGCTTAAGGATTCCAATTTACTGACGTTCTCTTCCTGTGTTCATGGCCTGGCTGTGTGATATTGTTAGATGTATTTGGCCAGAATTCATGGCAGTGCCAATATTGCTTCAAAAACACACCATGGGGTTTCCTTGCTGCAGATGCACTATTGCCCCAAGGTGACCCAACATCTGTAACCATAGACCATTTAAGGTCCACAAAAAAGCTGGAGAAATTCAGCGGGTGCAGCAGCATCTATGGAGCGAAGGAAATCGGCAACGTTTCGGGCCGAAACCCTTCTTCAGACTGATCGGGGGCGGGGACAAGATAGGAAAAAGGAGGAGGAGCCCGAAGGCTGGGGGATGGGAGGAGACAGCAGGGGGACTGAGGAAGGGGAGGAGACAGCAAGGACTAACAAAATTGGGAGAATTCGATGTTCATGCCCCCAGGATGCAGACTCCCCAAACGGAATATGAGGTGCTGTTCCTCCAATTTCCGGTGCTGCTCGCTGTGGCCATGGAGGAGACCCAGGACAGAGAGGTCGGAGACGGAGTGGGAGGGGGAGTTGAAGTGCTGAGCCACCGGGAGGTCAGCTTGGTTATTGCGGACCGAGCGGAGGTGTTCGGCGAAACGATCGCCCAACCATTTAAGGTCACTCATTCTTCCATTACCTGTCAAAGTCCATTTTGTTAGTCTTTCACATGCGTGCCTGAAATTGAACAATGCTAACAGCTCTCACCAAGACAGCATCCATCCTATGCAACTAAAAATGCAAGGGAGTACATTCAGATGTCATGTTGGGTGGTGAAGGATGTAACTGAAGAATTGAGGCAAGGCAGAGATGCCAAGAACTGCTGCTGATGTGTAATACTTGGCCTGGGAAACCTGAGCAGTGAAACGTGTTGAAAAATAGTCCTTTTTCATGACTGTCAACGCTCACCCTAAGAGAGCAAATAAATACTATGGTTAGATAGCTTCATGAAATTTTATTTAAATAATTGTTGGTAGACTGAGACTTGAATTTAAGTGAAGTATATTTTTATGTGGCAAATGATTTGCAGCCAAGTCATCTCACTGACATTTAGACAAAAGGGGTTGCATGTTTTTGATGCTGCAGAGGTTGGATAGATATATCCGTGAGGGATCGGGCGGATTCTGAAATCATACTAGGAAAGGTTTATCTACTGTTTTCTCACTGACTGGATGGGACTGCTTTGTGTTCCTTACTGTTGTGACGTAAATACCTAAATTGAAACCTTTGAAAAATCCAGACCGACAGTGCCAATGTACCGACACAGCAGTGACATATATTCAGGATATTTGCAGGAAGATTGTTCCCGATGTTGGGGGAAGTCCAGGACAAGAGGTCACAGCTTAAGGATAAGGGGGAAATCCTTTAAAACCGAGATGAGAAGAACTTTTTTCACTCAGAGAGTGGTGAATCTCTGGAACTCTCTGCCACAGAGGGTAGTTGAGGCCAGTTCATTGGCTGTATTTAAGAGGGAGTTAGATGTGGCCCTTGTGGCTAAGGGGATCAGAGGGTATGGAGAGAAGGCAGGTACGGGATACTGAATTGGATGATCAGCCATGATCATATTGAATGGCGGTGCAGGCTCGAAGGGCCGAATGACCTACTCCTGCACCTAATTTCTATGTTTCTATGTTTCTATTCCATGGAATACTCTGTTTTGTGTCAGAGCAAGTAGGTAGCATTTGGATTAGCTAGAGATCTTTAACAGTTAGAAGAATTACAATAGTCTCGTAAGACAATAGCCGGTATAAGCATACTTTTGGACACTCTGACGACCCAATAGATTTATCCTGAAAATCACCGAGCCATACAAGGCAGGAATGCCTCGGCCGAGAATTGAAAATGTCCTTAATATCCCTGGATGCAGGGAAGGAGATTTCATTGGTGTCCTGAGTTGATTAAAATGCTGGTAAATAAAATACTGGAAATTGGAGAAATAGCGGGAAATTCAGAAGACAAACAGAGTGGACACAATGAGAGAATTTCAAACAAGAGTTAACAGGATTCTTATAAAAAATAATCCCAAGCGAAATATTGGGAGTGCAGAGAAGTGAAGAGGCACCAGGACTAAGAGCAGTTAGAAGAACTATCACAATCTTTGATCATGAACTTTCAAGCATTCTAAATATTGCATTTGTAGCAACATTCTGGAAGGTTCTTACTTTAGCAGCCCTGTTCCGGGGGAGCGATGGAATGAATATCTATAGAACAGTAAGGTTAATAAAGAGTCATAAAGTCATACAGTGTGAAAAGAGGCCCTTTGACCCAACTTGCCCACACCAGCCAATATGTCCCAACCACACTGGTTCCACCTGCTTACGTTTGGTCCATATCCCTCTAAACCTGTCCTATCCATGTTCCTGTCTAAATGTTTCTTAAATGTTGCAATAATACCAGCCTCAACTACCTGCTCTGGCAACTTGTTCTACACACCAACCACCTTTGTGTTCAAAAGTTACCCCTCAGGATCCTATTAGATCTTTCCCTCTTTACCTTGAACCGATGTCCTCTGGATCTTGATTTCCCTACTCTGGGCAAGAGACTCTGCGCGTCTAATCGATCTAGTCCTCTCATGATATTATATACCTCTACAATTATATACGTCTGCACTTTTGGAGACAGAGCCTTCTCCAGGGCAGCTCCCGGGCTCTGGAACTCCCTCCCACAATTGATCCGAACATTCTGGGTCACTCACCATCTTCCAGTCCCGCCTCAAGACCCATCTCTTCACCTCTGCATACCCTAAGTCCCATGTCCCCCTCCCCTATGCATCTCTGCCTTACTGCTCTATTTTGTTTTGTTCTTGACTCACCATGTACTCTTGACTCTCCATTTCAAGGACTTTGAGTCCTTGAAAAGCGCTATACAAATACAATTTATTATTATTATTATTACAAGATCACCCCTCATCTTCCTGCGCTCCATGGAATAGAGTCCTAGCCTGGTGAACCTCTCCCCATAGCTCAGGCCATGGAGTCCTGGTAATATCTGTAGCTTGACACCATTCCACTGGATGAAATCAGTATGCAGTTAAATTGATAGAGGTGCTGAGACTAACAGGAAGTCATATTGGGAAAGAGGTCCAATATGCAAGAAATTGTGGTCATACACTAAGAGTTATTGTCAGCTGTAAATATCTCAAGCGCTGCACTTGTGACTTGGATAGGCTTGGTCAGTGGGCAAATGCATGGCAGATGCAGTATAATGTGAGGTTATCCACTTTGATGGCAAAAACAGGAAAGTTTACTATTATCTGAATGGTGGCCGATTAGGAAAAGGGGAGATGCAACGAGATCTGGGTGTCATGGTACACCAGTCATTGAAAGTAGGCATGCAGGTGCAGCAGGCAGTGAAGAAAGCGAATGGTATGTTAGCATTCATAGCAAAATGATTTGAGTATAGGAGCAGGGAGGTTCTACTGCAGTTGTACAGGGTCTTGGTGAGACCACACCTGGAGTATTGAGTACAGTTTTGGTCTCCTAATCTGAGGTACAGAGAAGTTTCACCAGACTGATTCCTGGGATGTCAGGACTTTCATATGAAGAAAGACTGGATAGACTCGGCTTATACTTATACTCGCTAGAAAATTTAGAAGATTAGAAGATTACAAAATTCTTAAGGGGTTGGACAGGCTAGATGCAGGAAGATTGTTCCCCATGTTGGGGAAATCCAGAACAAGCCGTCACAGTTTAAGGATAAGGGGGAAATCTTTTAGGACTGAGATGAGAAAAACATTTTTTACACAGAGAGTGGTGAATCTCTGGAATTCTCTGCCACAGAAGGTAGTTGAGGCCAGTTCTTTGGCTATATTTAAGAGGGAGTTAGATGTGGCCCTTGTGGCCAAAGGGATCAGGGGGTATGGAGAGAAGGCAGGTACGGGATACTGAGTTGGATGATCAGCCATGATCATATTGAATGGCGGTGCAGTCTCAAAGGCCTATTCCTGCACCTATTTTCTATGTTTCTATGTTTCTATGTTTCTATGCACTGTAATGTATTACACAGATGCAGTGTACATTGGTGCATGATTGCAGCCTCATAACTAATCCACGCTTGGATTTCAAAGAGACAATCCAGAAATTTAATTTAGAGTTGATAAGAGAGAAGGAAGATGAATAATCGAGAGGTTTCCTGGGATTTCTGAATGTTCCTATTGACATGCTGCTGGAAATGGAAAGGAGCAGAAGAGAGATCCTGTACAGGACGCCGAGGCTTACATCAAACATAAAGCGTTAACCTGACAGTGTCCAGGATAAAGCAGCAGGTGCATTGGACCTGGATGCAGGATAAGAAATGTTTTAAACATTGAACAAACGCAGAAAAATAATGTGGTTAAATATTCATCTATACGCTGCCACATGCATCAAGCCAGCCCATCACTCTGTGATCTCAAGCATGCTCCAACATGTTGCTTTCCATGTCAATTAATCTTCCCAGTGCACTCATCTTAAAAGCCCTGTCCCACGGTACGAGTTCATTCCAAGAGCTCTTGCCCCCGATTTGAACTCGATTTATGGTAATGGCCACTCGTCGGTACTCGGGGCTCTCGTGGACATTTTTCAACATGTTGAAAAATATTCACGAGTCTTCCCGAGCTTGCCTGCCATTAGCGAGTCTTCCCGAGTACCTGCCGTTAGCGCTAAGCGACGTCCCCCAAGCTCCGACGTACCCGCTACGTTCATTCTCCGTGCTTACCACAAGTTTGATTTTTTTTTAAACTGGGGAGAGCTCTTGGAATGAACTCGTACTGTGGGACACGGCTATAACCTTCCCTCTGCCATATAGAGGTGCTGACCCTAACTGGAAGACATATGGGGAAAAGATTATCTATGATACTCACATTCTTTCAACATCATTGTACATAGGCCATCAATGCACACCTATTGTTCCGCTACACACATTTATTAAACACCTTTGTAATTCACCTTCATCCCCATCCTTATGACCAGACTGATTCCTGGGATGTCAGGACTTCCATATGAAGAAAGACTGGATAGACTCGGCTTGTACTCGCTAGAATTTAGAAGATTGAGGGGGGACCTTATAGAAACGTACAAAATTCTTAAGGGGTTGGACAGGCTAGATGCAGGAAGATTGTTCCCGATGTTGGGGAAATCCAGGACAAGGAGTCACAGTTTAAAGATAAAGGGGAAATCCTTTAGGACCGAGATGAGAAAAACATTTTTAACACAGAGAGTGGTGAATCTGTGGAACTCTCCGCCAGAGAAGGTAGTTGAGGCCAGTTTATTGGCTATATTTAAGAGGGAGTTAGATGTGGCCCTTGTGGCTAAAGGGATCAGGGGGTATGGAGAGAAGGCAGGTACGGGATACTGAGTTGGATGATCAGCCATGATCCTATTGAATGGCGAATGGTGCAGGCTCGAAGGGCCGAATGGCCTACTCCTGCACCTATTTTCTATGTTTCTATGTAAGAACACCGTCCATCAACTGTGTACTTCATCACATGCATCAAGAGGTGTATTTCTGTTGCTGGAGAGCAGCGGAAGGAGAGTATAGTGTTAAGGCTGCTGTAGTCAGGCCACTCTTGGTAGCTTTGAGCAGATCCAAAAGGTTAAAATGACACCCAAGAGTTAAAACTCATAATGTGAATTAAAAACGGTTTAAAATGTTTTCTTTGTTTCCAATATCACATTGCTCCACTAATTTCATTCCTTTCCCAGGATAGTCCCTCTCCCCACCCTCTACTTCCCTTGCATGCTGCAAATGGTGTACATTGCAGCTTGTGTAATTTAAGCCCATCTCAAAGCCCAGTCACACTTGCATAAGTCCGAACAGCTCAGGAGTCTCAGCCACAGTATTAGGTTGTAGGTCTGCCAATTTGTTCTTAATGCTTCTAGCATAAATGTAGATACACTTAATAAAACAGCCAGATAATATTCTTGTTTCTGTACTGTGTCCAAAAGGAGATCTCACTCCAAATGATGTTGCCACAGCTTGGTCTCACTTCTCTTTTGACAGGTACTTATTTTGTCCATTGGCTTGACTGAATAAAACCCTATGTTTCTCCTTTACACTGACAGCCATGGGTTTCACGAACCGGTTATCTTCCAGTTTGGCGGTCATTCTTATTGCGCAAAAACGGTTCGCGATAGCGCTACGATTTTTCACCAGATCTCTTCTTCCGGCTTCCAGCGCCACGTGGATTAGTTTCTTCCCCTGTCACTCCCCGAGACGGTCCGCCCCTTCCTGCACCATCGAGTCTTTACTGGAGCTGAGGATGGCAGGCGGAGGTTTATAACCGGGCTTTCGGAAGGAACCGAAGCAGCCCCGCCCCCAGCAGCAACCCTGCCCCGGCAGCAGCCACGCCCCCAGCAGCAGCCCCGCCCCCAGCAGCTGCCCCGCCCCAAGCAGCAGCCCCGCCCCCAGCAGCTGCCCCGCCCCCAGCAGCAGCCCCGCCCCCAGCAGCAGCCCCGCCCCCAGCAGCAGCCCCTCCCCCAGCAGCAGCCCCGCCCTGCAGCAGCTCCGTCCCAAGCGGCAGCCCCGCCCCCAGCAGCAGCCCCACCTCGCGAGCAGCCCCGCCCCCAGCAGCAGCCCTGCCCCCAGCAGCAGCCCCCGCCCCCAGCAGCAGCCCCTGCCCCAAGCAGCAGCCCCGCCCCAGCAGCACAGCCCCCGCCCCAAGCAGCAGCTCCGCCCCAAGAAGCAGCCTCGCACCCTGCAGCAGCCCTGCCCCCAGCAGCAGACCTGACCCCAGCAGCAGCCCCGCCCCCAGCAATAGCCCTGCCCCCAGCAGCAGCCCCGCCCCCAGCAGCAGCCCCGCCCCCAGCAGCAGCCCTGCAGCAGCCCCGCCCCAAGTGGCTGCCCCACCCCCCAAGCGGCAGCCCCGCCCTTGCAGCAGCCCCGCACTTGCAGCAGCCCCACCTCAAGAAGAAGCCCCGCCTCCAGCAGCAGCCCCGCCCCCAGCAGTAGCCCCGCCCCCAGCAGTAGCCCCACCTCAAGAAGAAGAAGCCCGCCCCCAGCAGCAGACCCGCCCCAGCAGCAGCCCCGCCCCCAGCAGTAGCCCCGCCCCAAGCAGCAGCTCCGCCCCAAGCAGTAGCCCTGCCCCCAGGTAGGGAGTGGGGAAGAGAGCTGGGGGCGGGGCTGCTGGTGGAGGGCAGTGGGGGAGGTGAGGAGGCATAGTGGGGGGATAGGGGGATAGAGGGGGTAGGGAGGTGAGAGGATTTATGGGATGGAGTGACAGGGTAGGCGAAAGGAGAGGAAGCGAGAGGTGAGAGAGGGATTGGGGGAGGGGAGAATGCGAGGGGAAAGAAGAGGGAGGGTTGAGGAGGGGGAGAGAGTGCTAGGGATGAGGGGAAATGAGCTGCGCCTGTGCAGCTGGGGGGTATGGGTGAGTGGTGGAATATTACGTTGGGGGAACAGGCCTCCTATGTGACAAGGACCCAACGGGTCCCACTTAGTCTAGTATAGGTGAATCCCAACTTTATAAACAAATGATGAAATCAATTAGTACAAGGAGCTGGTCACCAGTAGTTAATTAAGTATAATAATTCCATTCTTTCAACAAAATTTAACATAAGCTTAAGGAACAAGAGCAAAGTATATCACGGCTTGCCTGACTCAGATTAAGTTCAACAATTTCTTTAGCTTTCTGATAATTTTAGATAAATATACATTTTCTTTGGTTCATTTCACTGCTTGGTCCATTCTTCCCTTAGTTTAATATATTGTCACACGTACCGAGGTACAGAGAAAAGCTTTTGTTGTGTCTAATCAGTCAAGAGAAAGACTATACATGAGTACATGAGACTGATGTAATCTGATGAAGGTTCTCGACCTGAAAAGTCACAGACTCCAGCATTTTGTGTCTATCTTCAGTGACACAATCAAGGTTGGTTATGTGCTCAGTCAGGGGGGAGCTGCTGCACTTCCTAACACATCCTCTTCACCACGGGATTCACAGTGCAAAATAAATGCTTTACAGAGCGAAACACAATGATGTTTTTATATCTGAACTGCAGCTTTCAAGATATTTCAACAGGCACTTACTCCCACGGTGGCTTTCCCGTGCAAAAGCAATCCGCTCTCTGCATAGAAAACACACATTGCAATGCCTGTCCTCTTGTAACAAAGCATGCTGGGGAAAGTTAGTTCACCCTGATCAACATTGGATCAGTAGACAGTCAGTCACAACAGTCAGTCACAACAGCTGAGAGAATGGAGCGGCTGGGCTTGTGCACTCTGGAGTTTAGAAGGATGAGAAAAGATCTCATTGAGACATAAGATTGTTAAGGGCTTGGACACACTAGAGGCACGAAACATGTTCCCGATGTTGGGGGAGTCCAGAACCAGGGGCCGCACACAGTTTCAGAATAAGGAGTAAGCCATTTAGAACGGAGATGAGGAAACACTTTTTCTCACAGAGAGCGGCGAGTCTGTGGAATTCTCTGCCTCAGACGGTGGTGGAGGCAGGTTCTCTGGAAGCTTTCAAGAGAGAGCTAGATAGGGCTCTTAAAAATAGCGGAGTCAGGGGATATGGGGAGAAGGCAGGAACGGAGTACTGATTGGGGATGATCAGCCATGATCATATTGGATGGCGGTGCTGGCTCGAAGGGCCAAATGGCCTACTCCTGCACCTATAGTCTATTGTCTATAAATATATTTTACACAACAGCACGAAATAACAGGCTAATCACATTTTGCTCGAATAATGCAGTCTCCTGCAAGACACATTAGAAACCAACTGTGCAGTGTTTGTAAACCTGCTCCCTTTGACCACAGAGAGCCCACAGTTAAATGTTGTTTCATTTCCACAGGTGAAGTCTTCCGAGTATAGATGCTTTCCAAGTTCTGTCGTAGAGTGCGCTGCTTGAGACACATTTGGAAATCAGCCAACAGAGGTGCAGCAGACATGCCCCAGAACTACAATAGCTCAATAGCACAGGGACATTAAGGTTGAAATCACTTTCTCTCTCAACTTTCCAGTTTTTGAATCACACTAGGTGGCAGCAGGGGAGTCATACATTGTCAACAGATTGCTGTGTACAGGAACATTGAGGAGTGATTTAATCTCAAGGAAATGGGAATCACTTTGGCTCTCCTTCAGTGGAGAACATGAGACCAAGAGATGATGTAGATTTGCAAAAAGAGCAGCATTCCAAAGATTTGGAAGATGATAAACATGTTGGCTTGGGTTCCCCTTCGGAACCCATGGCAACCATTGCATGAATGGACACAATGCAATGAATGATTTAGTTCTGCTTGGAGATACAGAATGGAAACTGGCCCCACCAAGTTCACGCTGAACATCGATCACCGACTCACACCGGTTCTAAGTTATTCCCACTTTCTCATCCACTCCCTATACTCTTGGGGCAATTTTGCAGAAGCCCATTTGACCTACAAACATCTGAACATCTTTGGGATGTGGGAGGAAACCTGAACACCTGGAGGAAACCCATGTGGTCACAGGAAACATGCAAACTCAGCACAGACAGCACCCGAGGCACAGTCTCCACCAGCCGCGTCAATGTGGCCAATGATGAGATGAATTTTCTCATGACTAATGCCAAACGTCCAAAGAGTTTCCTATGACTTGTTTGTTCATATCCTTAGGGGAGGGAATTCTTCCAAGAAATCAAGTGGCCATGTAGATATACCCAATTGATCTCATGAATATTCTGTCAGGGAGACAATCTAGTTGCCTACACATTTACCTGAGCATTCAGACATGTACATCTATCAGTGTAGAACAAAGGACTGTGGACCCAGCAACAACTTTCCATTATCCTTTAACAATGGCTTGTGGCAAGAAGTCAATAAAACATGACCTTAAACTCCAATATATAATTAAGGGGCGGTACATTGACGCAGCGGTAGAGTTGCTGCCTTACGGCGCTTGCAGCGCTGGCAGCCCGGGTTCGATCCCGACTACGGGTACCGTCCGTATGGCATTTGTGCGTTCTCACCTTGGTTTTCTCCGAGATCTTCGGTTTCCTCCCACATTCCAAAGACGTACAGGGATGTAGGTTAATTGGCTTGGTGTATGTAAAAATTGTCCCTTGTGTGTGTGTGTCGGATAGTGTTAATGTGTGCGGATCGCTGGTCAGCACGGACTCGGTAGGCTAAAGGGCCTGTTTCCGCGCTGTATCTCCACACTAAACAAAACAAAATATCCTATTAGCAAAACCTCTTTGCGTACAAAGAGGTGTGCAGGATGAGTATGCAATAGACTTGCTATAAAGCATGGAAACAGGTCCTTCTACCTGCTGTCTACACACCAACCATCAATCATCCATCTAATCCCACTTTCTCACTTATATTCCCATCCGCTGCCATATCCTTCTCCCTCCCCTCGATTGTCCTGCACCCACCTATATTATAGGAATGTTACAAAATGTTGAGATTTTAAAAATCAAGCCTGTAATTTATCCCATCAGATAAAGCATAAAAAGGACTTTAATTTTACACCTTATTCACTTTCATATCTTCAGTATTAAAAATGTTATGGCCATTTTCATACTCGGAAATTAGCATCTATTTCCCTATTGCTTTTCCATTGACTTAACACAAAAGCTGTGATCGAGGACAGTCAAAAGCCCATAACTTTCTTAAAAATTAAGAGAACTGAATGACATTTTCTGTCATTATAGATTGAAGCATTCTGAAACAAATCTTACTAGGATGACCTGAAATTAAAGCATATAATTAGTTAGTTACCTAATTGTAGCTAATTACAAAATTGACCGTTGTGACGGAAATAGTAATAAACACCCAGACTGCCTTGAAAATTCAAAAATGTGATATTTTCAAGATCAGAACGTTAATATTATTGTATTATATGTTGTAAGTCCATAACAGATAGGTAAATAAATTACAATTTCTAGCAATAGACCAAGTCTTTATGGAGATGATCAGTTGCTAGCTGCTACATTGGCATATCATAATCAGTAGAATCATCATACTCCTCAGATTGTAACCAATAAGCAACTCTGTACACCTTGTTTGTCCTCAACTTTTCCATTTTGGCATTGTAAACTACAGGTTTTTGCTCTTCAAACTACGCATGACATGCTTTTCTGCCCACTACTTTCCCATTAAGAATGTCCTGTAGATCATCACATTTGGAGTAGTCCAAATTCGGATAATCTCTGCGAATGCTGTCTAAATCGGTCTCTTTTGCTGGGCATTTAGATTGACAATTTTGCATTTCTTCTTCGGAGACATCTGTTTAAAATGTAAAGGAAAAAAAAACACTGAACAGCATTAACAGAAACAAGTTATTATTTGCAGTTTTAGAAAAAAAGTTGAGATGATAAAGTCAAACGTTAAAACAAATAGTAAATACCCAACAAAAAAATCATATTCACGAGTTTCATCAAATCAATTAATCTAATGAATTCATCTAAATTCAATTACTAGATCTAAACATCTATCCATTTCTTAAGAAAAGGCTAAAATGTTTAAATAGCCTAAGTATCCAAATATTAAACTAATCCCATTCACACAACAATTCACAATATAACACGAGTTTTAAATCTCACTGTCATGAACTTATATGCCAAATGGAAGGAATTTAATAGAAACATAGAAACATAGAAATTAGGTGCAGGAGTAGGCCATTCGGCCCTTCGTGCCTGCACCGCCATTCAATATGATCATGGCTGATCATCCAACTCAGTATCCCGTACCTGCCTTCTCTCCATACACCCTGATCCCCTTAGCCACAAGGGCCACATCTAACTCCCTCTTAAATATAGCCAATGAACTGGCCTCAACTACCCTCTGTGGCAGAGAGTTCCAGAGATTCACCACTCTCTGTGTGAAAAAAGTTCTTCTCATCTCGGTTTTAAAGGATTTCCCCCTTATCCTTAAGCTGTGACCCCTTGTCCTGGACTTCCCTAACATCGGGAACAATCTTCCTGCATTCTAAGAATCTAAATCCCTGCCTGAATTAATGTTTAATTCCCATAAATTAATTTAGAAACATCCACTCAATATATTCAAAATTATTATTTTTTTGCACAATACATGTGACTAAAACTGTTGTGGATATTTAGTATAAAAATATTGATTGTGGACAGACAATAACACAAAATATAAATGATATAGATGCTCTTATGAAATGATTGTCCAAAAATAAAAGAGAATTTTAATCATTTTGAGAGTGGGTGTTTCTGGAATGCGTTCAATTGGAACGTTGCCGTTGCTGTAGATTTTAAGCCCATATCGGCAGGCAAGACACGGCTGATTCGTATGGAGCCTAAATAACATTTTCACATCATAAAATAAGGCTAAAGCCACCCCAAGAAGCAAGATTAGATGTGAAATACACGACTTATCATTTGTTTTTGGCCTGATATTGGGATCCGTGACGTCGAAGGCGTTGAGGGCGTTAGAAGTTGCTTTTTACTTTCATCCAGCAACTAAATTGTCCAGCGATTTTTGTTTTTAAACCGGGAACGGAAATCTGATCGATTTTTCTTCATCAACTAGCATCCAAGGAAATCCCTCTCCGACAAGCGATACAAACCTGCATTTTAATCCCCCCTCAGTAGTCGCACACACAGCCAGTGGCAGATTTGGAGCGCCGCTGAAGGTAGGGTGCTGGCTCAAAGGGCCGAATGGCCTCCTCCTGCACCTATTTTCTATGCTTCTATGTTTTGTAACACCGCTATACATTAGGGGCAATGTACACCTGCCAATTACCCTACCAACCAGTTTATTTTTGTCAGGTGAGACAAAATCAGAACATCTGAAAGAAACCCAAGAGGTGACAAGGAGAACATGCAAACTCTGCACAGACAGCTGCAGAGGTTAGGATTAAACTTGGTAATGTGGGGCTAGGAGGTAGCATCATTAGTCACTGCACCACTGTGCCATTTCAACTTTGATTCATTGGATTAATGAGCCACCATTCAAAGAGAGGCCCCAAAACGTGCAGCTATAAAGATCTCTCCTACTTTGAAATGTTTTCAATGCTTCAAGAGACTAGTGCATTGAGCAGACTCTGCATCAGCATTCACCCAACGCACCTCCAGTTTTAGGCACTCCAGAGCAAGCAAGCATTACTCATTACAGACAGTTGATTCCATTAAACAACTTTTAAGTTATCAATCAAATGCATTTATTAAAGTGCCTTGAAGTTAAATCCCTTGATTGATGTCTCCTCATTGTAATTTCCATACTAACGTAATTGCCATTAAGCGAATTCTTTCAACTGTTTGTTTGAATTATTGCCAGCTCCTACAATAATGGACAGCAAGCAAATTGTTCATTCGGGCAATGTCTACGCTTACTACGTTTGTTGCCACTGAGCAGATGAACTTGCGTGAAGAATGCTTAACTTTTCTAAATTGTCGTTTGCATCACTGGCTCTGCTTTTGAATGCCAAAGAAATCTAACAAAATAGCTATCAGTCAATAGCAATGAGATGCAAATAAAATCTTAATCTGTCTTCATCAAGATTTCTTGAGGAAGTCATCAACCTCTTCAGAGAAAGTCATTAATAGTGAAGCAGCACTTTTATTGGACACACTAGAGGCAGGAAACATGTTCCCAATGTTGGAGGAGTCCAGAACCAGGGGCCACAGTTTAAGAATAAGGAGTAAGCCATTTAGAACGGAGACGAGGAAACGCTTTTTCTCACAGGGAGTGGTGAGTCTGTGGAATTCTCCGCCTCAGAGGGCGGTGGAGGCCGGTTCTCTGGATGCTTTCAAGAGAGAGCTAGATAGGGCTCTTAAAGATAGCAGAGTCAGGGGATATGGGGAGAAGGCAGGAACGGGGTACTGATTGGGGATGATCAGCCATGATCACATTGAATGGCGGTGCTGGCTCAAAGGGCCGAATGGCCTACTCCTGCACCTATTGTCTATTGTCCATTGTCCATTGTCTATCAGAGCAGACAAAATGTATAGGAAGGAACTGCAGATGCTGGTTTACACCGAAGGGACACACAAAATGCTGGAGTAGTTCAGTCGCTCAGGCAGAATCTCTGGAGAAAAAGAATAGGTGACGTTTTGGGTCGGCCTGAAAATGAGTCTCGACCTGACACCTCATCTATTCCTTGTCTCCAGAGATGCTGCCTGACCCTTTGAGTCACTCCAGCATTTTGTGTCTGTCATTTTTTTAGAGTATGTACACATGGTTATGTAAGGGAAGGAGTAGGAGACAATATTGTAAGGAAACATACAAGTGTGGAGGCAGATTATTAAATGTATTTGTTCATAAGATTGCTGGTGGTTATTCTCCACCCATATCTGTTCATAAACCAGAAGAGACAATTAAAAGACAATCACATTCATGTGTTTAGAGTCACAAAAAGACTTAAGCACACCAGTAAGATCAGACCAAGCATAGCAAATTACTTTTGAAGAAATAGACGAACACAGGATGAAGTGTCATGAACAGCAAAATAAGTATTCTACTTTTTAAAAAGTCACAGCGTCCTGGAGTAACTCAGCAGGTCCGGCAGCATCTCTAGAAAACATGCATTCCTGACGTTTCTGGTCGGGACCCTTCTTCAGACCTGAAACGGCACCATTCCGTGTTCTACAGAGCTGTTGCTTCATCCGCTGAGTTGCTCCAGCACATTGTGTCCTTTTATCTAGCAATGTTACAAAATTTTGAGATTTAAAAAATCAAGTCTGCAATTTATCCCATCAGATAAAGCATAACAATAAGTTTAATTTGACACCTAATTAACTTTCATATCTCAAGTAATAAAAACGTTTTGGCCATTTTCATACTCGGAAATTAGCATCTTGTTCCCTATTGATTTTCTATGGACATAACAAAAAAGCTGTGATCATGGACAGTCAAAAGCCCATAACCTTCTTAAAAATTAAGAGAACTGAATGAAATTTTCAGTTATCATAGATTGAACCATTCTGAAACAAATATAAAATAATTTTACTTGGATGACCCGAACTTAAAGCATATAATTAGTTAGTTACCCAATTGTAGCTAATTTCAAACTTCAATTACTAGATCTAAACATCTATCCATTTCTTAATAAATGATTAACATTTTTAAATAGCCTAAGTGTCCAAATAATATTCGCAAATAATTCACCAAAAAACATGATTTTTAAATCTCATTTACATCAATTTATAGGCCAAATAGAAGGAATTTAGTGTTCAATTGCTGTAAATTAAAGTCAATTTAAATCAGCTTTCTAGTGGGTTCCTGTGAACGCGCTGGTTTAGAACGTTCACATTGCACTGGATTTGTACCCTCAAATGCCCAGAAAAACACTGCGGGATATAAAGAGCCCAAAATGAACTACTCACTATAGAAAACTTTATATACAGGGTTCTTAAGAAGCCCCTTTTAATGTAATAATAAGGTACATACCTTTAATTGTTTGCTTTATAAAACCCTGGGGCTGCGAGAGGTTGCGGAGTGAGGGAGTGATTTTTAAACTACTATAAATATTATACAAGGCCATAAAAACTAATAATATCTTTTGCGATGGGGTCTTTCAGCGATTTTCGTTAATGATTTACTAGGCTGAACATTTTCGATTGCAACAGCCTAGTAAAAATCGCGTTTTAAACCCGCTCCCTCTAAACAGCGCCAAAATCACACACACGGGCTGGGGCAGATGCTCAACCACGATTCAGGTAGGTTTTGTGACATACCTATTTTATCTAAAGCAACATCTGCAGTTCTCAGTTTGTAGCTTTATTCTTATTTCAAAACGGGTTTTGCAGATGGAAGGAAAGCTGCCTAGCGGTGCTCCTCTTCCTGAAGAATTAAGTGTTTACAACTCTAGCTACCGCTTGGATTAGCTGCTGTCGTGATGAGCGCGGGGTCCTTACTCACTTGAGTTTTATCCGTCGATCTCTACACACCGACTGCCTGCTTCTGAATTTAGCTTGAATAGGTGATGACACATACCCAGTATGAGAGTAATCACCTCCAGAGCCTTATGAATATGATCCTCGATCTATGAGGGAAAATTGCCATTACCCAATCGAACTACACATTGAAGACATCTGCCACATTACTTCAAATGTGGAATATCGTTTATCCATTACAAAGACAAATCTCTTAGTGATTTCTGCGATAACTCCCCATTGATCATGCTCTCATTATCTTAAATCGAGTGAAGGATGGAGGTTACAATGAGGGAGAGCATTGTAAAATCCAATAGTTTACCTCTGGTAAGACTGTACATTTACTCTATCATCAATTATGATTTGTTCCTTAAAGCTGGAAGGTTTTTATTTAACAATAAGTTAATATAACGCATAAAAATGAAACATTAGATTGCTATTACGTACTAATAAATCTCCCTGCGGATTCCCTTTGTGTTTGCCTTCCAGCTCTGTTTTATTCTCTTCCGCCCACGGTATACATATTTTTATTCCCCCATCTGTGCCCCACAACTGCGAACAGGCTGATGAAAGGCTGCTTCTGCTTATATGTGGGTCAGTAGCCACTTTTGCAGCGGAAGGACTGATGTCCGGCTCCTGTGTGATGGCAGACACAAAAAGCTGGACTAACTAGCGGGACGGGCAGCATCTCTGGAGAGAAGGAATGGGTGACGTTTCGGTTCGAGAACCTTTTTCAGACAGGTTAGGGATAAGGGGAATGAGAGATATAGACGATGGTGCAGAGATAAAGAGCAATGAATAAAAGATATGCAAAAAAGTAATTATGATAAAGGAAACAGGCCATTGTTAGCTAGGGTGTAGTGAGAAGCTAGTACAACATGGGTGGGGGTGGGAGGGGGTAGAGAGAAAGGGAATGTCGGGGCTACCTGAAACGAGAGAACTCAATATTCATACCACTGGGCTGTGAACTACCCAAGTGCAATATGAGATGCTGTTTGGGTTTAGACACACTCTGACAATGGAGGAGACCTTGGACGGAAAGATCTGTGTGGGAATGGGAAGGAGAATTAAAGTGCCCGGCTACCAGGAGATCATGTAGTTGCAGGTGGAGGTGGAGGTGCATTTGGTCTCACTGATGTATAAGAGTCCACATCTTGAACAGCAGATACAGTAGGTGAGGCAAGTGAACCTCTGCCTAACCTGAAAGGACTGTCGGGGTCCCTGGACAGAGTCGAGGGAGGAGGTATAGCGACAGGTGTTGCATCTTCTGCAGTTGCAGGGGAAGGTACATGGTGAGAGGCTGGTTTGGGTGGGAAGGGGTGAGTTAACCAGGAAGTTGCGGAGGGGAGGGGGGGGGGGGATGGTCTCTGCGGAAGGCGGAAAGGGGGTGGAGATGGGAAAATGGGGCTAGTGGTGAGATCCCATTGGAGGTGGCAGAAATATTGGAGGATTATGTATTTTATGCGACAGCTGATGGGGTGGACAGTAAGGACTAGGGGGACTCTGTCTCTGTTGCGACCAGGAGGAGGGGGGAGCAAGGGCGGAGCTGCAGGATACCTAGGAGACACGGGAGGGCCTCATCTATGATGGGAGAGGGGAACCCCGTTCCTTAAAGAATGAGGACATCTCGGATGTTCTAGTATGGAACACCTCATCTTAGGTGTAGATGCGGCGTAGACTAGGAATTGAGAGTAGGGGATAGAGTCTTCGCAGGAAACACGGTGGGAAGAAGTGTAGTTGAGATAGTTGTGGCAGTCAATGGGTTTGTCATAGACATTAGTCAATAGCCTATTTCCTGTGATGGAGACTATGAGATCAAGAAAGGGGAGGGAGATGGTCCAAGTGAATTTGAGTGCAGGATGGATATTGGTGGTGAAGTTGATGATGTCCATGAGTTCTGCATGGGTGCAGGAGGTAGTACCGATGCAGCCATCAATGTAATGGAGATAGAGTTCGGGGATAGGGCCAGTGTACACCTGGAACAAAGATTGTTCAATGTACCCTACTAAGAGACAAGCATAGCTGGGCCTCATGCAGGTGCCCATAGCTGCACCTTGGACTTGCAGGAAGTGGGAGGAGTCACAGGAGAAGTTGTTGAGGATGTGGACCAGCTCCGCTGGGCGGAGTAGCGTGTTAGTAGAGTGAAATTGGATGGTTCTGCGGTCGAGGAAGAAACAGAGGGCATTAAGGCCTTGCTGGTGGGGGGGTGGAGGTGTAGAGTGACTGGACATCCATAGTGAAGATGAGGGAATGGGGGTTTTGAAAGAGGAAGTCATTAAAGAGATGAAGGGCATGTGAGGTATCTTGGACATGTGAGGTTCGGGAGAGATTGGACCAGGGTGGAGTTGAGGCACATGGAACCATTTCCGTGGGACAGGAGTCGGCAGAAACAATGGGTCTGCCAGGGCAGTTGTGTTTATGGATTTTGGGGAGAAGGTAAAACCGGGCTGTGTGGGAGAGGGAAACGATAAGGCAGACATCCAGAAGTGATGAAATCAGAAATGGTGTGTGAGATTAAGGCCAGGTGCTTGTCTGTAGGATCATAGTCCAGGGATAAGTTGGAGGAGGTGGCTGAGAGTTGTCGCCTGGCCTCAGAGGTCAGCACGCCAGTGTGAGGGCAGTGTAGAATGGCTCATGGTGGGACAAAAGTGAGAGGCGTAATGCTGATATCCTGAAGGAGGGCTGACTTTTATTCTCAAAAAACTCTTCTACACTGGGTAATTCCACCAGGTGGCGTCATCAGCGATGGCAGCCTCGCCAACTGACTGTATGTCTTTTCTTCTTTTCCTTTACTTTTAGCGTCTATTAAAAGTTTGTGTTAATGTTCTCTGTCCCTTCCCTGTTTTTATGTGTGGGGTGGGAAGGGGGTCGGGGCAAACATCTCTTACCTTGCCGGAGATGCGATTGACTCCGGATCGTATCTCCGGTCACTCTGCGGCCTAACATCATGGTGCGTGCACATAGCTACGCCTTCTACTTGGGAGAAAACCTGCCGAAAAGGGAGGTGCCCTGGTAGTCTGGCGCGCTGATCTCTACCAGCCTGAGGCCGGGCACCAACTCTCAGACACCTCCTCCTACTTACCCCTGGACCATGACCCCACAGACGAGCACCAGGCCACTATCAGTGGCTTCATCACTTCCGGCTCCCTACCCTCCCAAGCCTCCAACCTCATCGTTCCCCAGCCCCGCATGGCCCGATTTTACCTTCTCCACAAAATCCACAATCCTGACTGTCCTGGTTTGTTTCTGCCAGTTCGTGTCCCACCAAACTTATTTCCACATACCTCGACTCCATCCTATCCCCCCTGGTCAAATCCCTCCCTACCTATGTTCAAGACACTTCACAGACTCTTTGTCTTCTCCATGACTTCCGTTTTCCAGGCCCCATCCCCTCATCTTCACCATGGATGTCCAGTCACTCTACACCTCCATCTACCACCAGGAGGGTCTCAAAGCCCTTTGTTTCTTCCTCGACCATAGAACCAACCAATCCCCGTCTACTGATACTCTCCTCCGCCTAGCGGAGCTGGTCCTTACCCTTAATAACTTTTCGTTTGACCTCCCATTTCCTCCAAATACTAGGCGTAGCTATGGGCACGTGTATGGGCCATAGCTATGCCTTCCTCTTTGTAGGGTACGTCGAACAATCCCTGTTCGAGACGTACCATGGCCCTATCCCCGAACTCTACCTCCGCTACATCAACAACTGCATTGGTGCTACCTCTTCCACCCATACACAACTCACTGACTTCACCCATTTCACCACTAACTTCCATCCAGCACTCAAATACACCTGGACTATTTCCGACACTTCTCTACCATTCCTTGACCACCATCTCCATCGCAGGTGATAGACTTCTGAACGACATACACTATAAACCCACTGACTCCCATGGCTATCTGGACTACACTTCTTCCCACCCTGCTTCCTGTAAGGACTCTATCCCCTACTCCCAATTCCTCCACCTGCGCCGCATCTGCTCCCAGGATGAGGTGTTCCACACTAGGGCGTCGGAAATGTCCTCATACTTCATGGATCGGGGGTTCCCCTCTTCTACTATAGATGAGGCTCTCACCAGAGTCTCTTCTATACCCCGCTCTCTAGACTCTGCTCTCGCTCCCCATCCCCCCACTTGTAACAAGGGCAGAGTCCCCCTTGTCCTCACCTTCCACCCTACCAGCCGACACATACAACAAATCTTCCTCCAACATTTTCGCCACCTCCAACGTGATCCCACCACTTGCCACATCTTCCCATCTCCTCCCCTGTCTGCTTTCCGCAGAGACCGCTCCCTCCGTAACTCCCTGGTCAATTCGTCCCTTCCCACCCGTACAACCCCCTCTCTGGGCACTTTCTCTTGCAACCGCTAGAACTGCTATACTTGGTGCTTTACCTCCACCCTTGACTCCATTCAAGGACCCAAGCAGTCTTTCCAGGTGCGGCAGAATCAACTGAACTGTGAATCAGCAATGTACTTGCAATAAATTATTTGTTAGCACATATTGAAAATGAAATGAGCAATGGAAATGAAATGAAAATGCAATGAGCTGTTTGGCCTGCCCTGTGCTTGCAACTGCAATGGCAATAGAAATGAAATGAAAATTAAATCAGCTGATTTGCTTGGCCTGCCCTGTGCTTGAAAGTGCAATGGCAATGGAAGTGAAATAATGCAATCAGCTGTTTCGCCTGCCTGTGCTTGAAACAGCAATGGCAATGGAAGTGAAATGAAAATACAATCAGCTGTTTGGCCTGCCCTGTGCTTGAAACAGCAATGGCAATGGAAGTGAAATGAAAATGCAATGAGCTGTTTGGACTTCCCTGTGCCTGGAATTGAAATGAAATGAAATGAATTGTTGATTGGCCTGCCTGAAACCACTCATTTTGGCCCACAAGACCCCTATTAGCTGGGAAACTAGTCCCTTTTGCCCAAACTGCCCATGTTAGCCCAGGAGCTCTTTGGCCCAAAAGGCCCGTGCCAGGCCAGGAAAAGTCCAGAAAAAGTGCCTTTCACTTTTTTTTTTTAAAGAGCCCCTTCAGCCCATCAGGCCTGTACTAGCCCAGGAGGAGTCCCTTTGGCCCATCAGTAAGTATTCCCCCTACAATTATTAAACCTCACCCCAGTATTTTTCTCCTTCCCTTCATTGGCTCGCTGTGAGATCCAGGCCAGGATAGACTTTCCTCCTTCATTGCTGTGATCTGCAGAAAAAGATGAAAAATGTCTAAAATTGATTCTCCACCGCCTTCCCCTTCTCTCTCACAGTCTCTCACCTGTTTTGGGTAGAATTTCTGGCAGTTTCTGAGCTGGCAGCCCACCAGACCTGAGTGACTGAGCTGCCAGCCCACCAGGCCTGAGTGACTGAGCTGCCAGCCCAAGAATCCATTTGGCCCACAATGTCCATACTAACCCTCTGGAAACCAGTCCCTTCGGCCCACAACACCCATACTAGCGCTCCAAACCCCCTCCCACTGGCCACCAATTTTGGAATTGGTGGAGAGGTGGAATATTGCATTGGGGGACCAGCCCTCCCGTGTGAACATGGGACCCAACGGGTCCCACTTAGCCTAGTACAGAGATAGATATATGGTTATATCTAGAAAGATAAATGGTTCATTTGCAAGCAGGGAACCATAGCCTTCAAAATAGTCATTTTGGTCTTCGTCTTGCTGCCATTCATCATCTTAGTCCTCATTTGAGTTTGAAATAACATAGCTGAGGCAACGTCCAAGCTCGCCTGATGGATCAGTACTTTAAAATATAGATCAGGTATCCAAAGCAGCAAGGTGTTTAATGTTTTAAGAGCAACCTGTAAATGTGTAGAATAATATCTCGACATTAGCATCGTTAACAAGCTTGAAGGGGTGAAGGGTCTGTTCCTGTGTTGTACTGTTCTATGTTCTGTATACTTTGAAAAGTCAGGAATCACTTTTCATTTCAGGTTAAGGCAACATTCGAGTAAAGAGCATTGCCCTTCAGGGAGTTGAGCAAATTAATTTCCAGGCCCTATGTCAGATTATAGGTTGATCTAGCGGAGAAATGGCTTGAATGCTCAAACATAGAATGATGTTCTCCATATGTCAGTGCATTTAACCAGCTGATTAACCGTGCCTGATGATTTCTTAATTGTCATAAACTGTTAAACTGAACGCTAAAAGTGGAAATAATTTTATATTATATATAAACGGATGGGTATACGTTTAAAGGATTAACTAATCCAAAATAGATTTGAATGACTGAATAGTGCTATTTAGTTTACTTTATGTTTAGAGATACTGCGCGGAAACAGGCCCTTCAGCCCACCGAGTCCGCGCCGAACATTAACACTATCCTACACATACTAGGGGCAATTTACATTTTTGCCAAGCTAATTAACCTACGAACCTGTTTATCTTTAGAATGTAGGGTAAACCGGAGATCTCTTGAGAGAGCTCACACGGGGAGAATGTACAAACTCTGTATAGACAGCACCCATAGACAGGATCGAACCCGGGTCTCTCTTGCTGAAAGCGCTGTAAAGGCAGCAACTCTACCACTGTGCCACAGTTCCACCCAGAGAATATGCTGTTAGCTGTAATTGAGGGCGGACAGACAGCCCTGTGAAAGTAGTTAGCCGTTTGCACAGTTGATTAGAAAATGCTATCGTCCGTTTTTGCCGAAGTTATCCCACGAAAAGTGCACGTTTTGGAAATCCCAAAATAAATTCAGCGCTAAATTTCAAAGTTATTTCACCACTAACTTTGCATTGCCCGTATATAACTCGAAAGGATTTCACCTGTGTAAACAGAGGCACATTCCCAGCATCATCAGTTCTTAAGATACACCCTCTCTGGTACAGGAAATAGTAAAAGCAGACAAATATAGATTTCTTATGCTAAAATCTCCACTCATCTCAATAGACAATAGACAATAGACAATAGGTGCAGGAGTAGGCCATTTGGCCCTTCGAGCCAGCACCGCCATTCAATGTGATCATGGCTGATCATCCCCAATCAGTACCCCGTTCCTGCCTTCTCCCCATATCCCCCGACTCTGCTATTTTTAAGAGCCCTATCTAGCTCTCTCTTGAAAGCATCCAGAGAACCTGCCTCCACCGCCCTCTGAGGCAGAGAATTCCACACACTCACCACTCTCTGTGAGAGAAAGTGTTCCCTCGTCTCCGTTCTAAATGGTTCACTCCTTATTCTTAAAATCTCCTCTCTTGATGTTTATGAACTCCTATCTGGAGACCAGATACTAGGAGTCTAATAACGCATAAATCCTACCACTCAATCCTCACACTGGCTTTCATCAGTCATGAAGATGGAGTACAGGAATCAGGACATTATGTTGCAGTTGTACAAAACATAGGTGATGCTGCACTTGGAATACTGTGTACAGTTTAGGTTACCCTGTTGTATGAAAGATGTCCTTTAGCTAGAAAAAAAGTGAAAAAATGTATAAAAATGTTCAGAAGAAGGGTCCCGACCCGAAATATCACCGGTTCCTTTTCTCCAGAGGTGGTGTCTGACCCGCTGAGTTACTCCAGCTTTTTGCGTCTAGTTTTGGATTAAACCAGCTCGTGTAGTTCCTTCCGACACATTTTGTTTCTGAATGCTGCCAGGACTCGGACGCCTGAGCTATGGAGACAGGTTGGGTAGGATAGGACTTTATTCCTAGGAGTGTTAGAAACTGTGGAGTGATCTTATAGAGGTATATAAAACATGAGTGGCATGGATAAAGTGAATCCACAGTCTTTCCCCCACAGTAGAGGATTCTAAAACTAGATTCCTTAGGTTTAAAGGCTAGAAGAAATATTTAAATGGAATCTGAGTGAATACTTCTTCAAACAGAATGGAGTGTATATTAAGCAACTTGCCAGAGAATTATGGTTGAGAGGGATACTATAAGAACACAAGACATTCCAGATAAGAAAGATTTAAAGTATATTGGTGAAATAGGCATAGTTAGACAAGACAAGAGAGTTTATTGTCATGTGTCCCTGATAGGACAATGAAATTCTTGCTTAGCTTCAGCACAACAGAACATAGTAGGCATTGACTACAGAACAGATCAGTGTGTCCATATACCATTATATACGTGAATACACACATGAATAAATAAACTGATCATGTGCAAATAACAGATAATGAGCTATTAATGTTCAGAGTTTTGTCCAAGCCGAGTTTAATTGCCTGATGGCTGTGGGGAAGTAGCTATTCCTGAACCTGGTCGTTGCAGTCTTCAGGCTCCTGTACCTTCTCCCTGAAGGTAGCAGGGAGAGGAGTGTGTGGCCAGGATGGTGTGGGTCCTTGATGATACTGCCAGCCTTTTTGAGGCAGCGACTGCGATAAATCCCCTCGATGGAAGGAAGGTCAGAGCCGATGATGGACTGGGCAGTGTTTACTACTTTTTGTAGTCTTTTCCTCTCCAGGGCGCTCAAGTTGGGTATCGGTGGATGAGGTAGGCGGAAAGCCTATGTTCCACATGACTCCATGAGTCTTTTAATAGAACCTAAATAGATTGAAACTTGGGCAAAGATGGTGTTTTTTTGTTCCCTGGTGCTGTTCTTCAACCACTATCCTATCAAGATAAGGTGTTATTATTAGAATAGTTTGCTCATATTCCCCTCGCAGCAGTATTTTTTGGAGGAAACCCTATTTCATGGGTAGTGAGTCCATCACCTGTGAATGGCAAAATATGATATAATTTCGGAAGCTGTAATAAATGCTTCCACGCAGCTGAGTGGTTTATCACAGGGATATTCTTGTTGACAGAACCTTTGCATTTTATTTCCCTTTTATATCTCTTAATAAAACAACATTAACATTATTCATTGGAATGCTATTGCATTTCACTATTATAAACACACAACAACCGACATATCTGATCTCCTTGCCTGCGGTTCATCCTAATTATCCCCGAGCTCTGCTTTAACATGTAATGAAGTTGCAGCCATCAGGCAAAATTGAATATGTTAATGTAATGAGCAACTTGTCAAAGGAGAACCTCTGGCAGTGAGGTGTAACTGCAGTTTTTTCAGACTCTTTCTGCATGGAGCCTGAGTGCTTGTGAAGCTGACAGCCAAGTTACAGTATGATATTCAACAAATTAGTTTTACTACTATTTACTTTAAAAAAAAAAACTACTTTTAGAAGTGTGTTAAAGATGATATAATAATTCTCCACTTAGACCCTTTACATTTAAATACTTAGGGAGGTGTTGGCGCATTTCAATCGCTGTTGGTAAGATATGTCAGAGAGGACTCTCTTGAATTCCTACAGGTAGCAATGTTACAAAATTTTGAGATTTAAAAAATCAAGTCTGTAATTTATCCCATCAGATAAAGCATAAAAATAAGTTTAATTTGACACCTAATTCACTTTCATCTCAAGTATTTAAAAAGTTATGGCCATTTTCATACTCGGAAATTAGCATCTTGTTCCCTATTGATTTTCTATGGACATAACAAAAAAGCTGTGATCGTGGACGGTCAAAAGCCCATAACCTTCTTAAAAATTAAGAGAACTGAATGAAATTTTCAGTTATCGTAGATTGAACCATTCTGAAACAAATATAAAATAATCTTACTTGGATGACCTGAAATTAAAGCATATAATTAGTTAGTTACCCAATTGTAGCTAATTTCAAACTTCAATTACTAGACCTAAACACCTATCCATTTCTTAATAAATGATTAACATTTTTAAATAGCCTAAGTGTCCAAATAATATTCATAAATAATTCACAATAAAACATGATTTTTAAATCTAATTTACATCAATTTATAGGCAAAATGGAAGGAATTTAGTGTTCAATTGCTGTAAATTAAAGTCAATTTAAATCAGCTTTCTAGTGGGATCGTGTGAATGCGCTGGTTTAGAACGTTCACATTGCGCTAGATTTGTGCCCTCAAATGCTCAGCAAAATACTGTGGGATATAATGGGCCAAAAATGAGCTACTCGCAATATTAAACTTTGTATAAAGGGATCTTAAGAAGCCCTTTTTAATGTAAAGATAAACAGCCTACCTTCTGTTGTCTGCTCTATGCGACCCTGATGGCTGCCGGTGGTCGCGGGTTTAGAGATTGATTTTTAAACTACTATAACTATTATACAAGGCCTTTAAAACTAATAATAGGTTTTGCGACGGGGTCTTACAGCGATTTTTCATTAATAATTAACTAGGCTGAACATCTTCGATTGGAACAGCCTAGAGAAAATCGCGTTTTAAACCCGCCCCCCTCTAAACGACGCCAAAATCGCGCACACGGGCTGGGACAGATTCTCAGCGACGCTTCAGGTACACTTTGCAACATACCTACTACAGGTGTACAGTAGAGAGCATGTTGACTGGTTGCAAGTCAAGTCACATTTATTTATATAGCACATTTAAAAAACAACTCTCGTTGGCCAAAGTGCTTTACATTTGTATAAGAATAGTATAACAAACAAACTACATACATAAAGCCCTCGCTCAGCGAACGTCAAGAAAAGCTTGGGAGTACAGATGGGTTTTTAGTCTCGACTTAAAGGAGTCGATGGAGGGGGCAGTTCTGATGGGAAGAGCGATGCTGTTCCACAGTCTAGGAGCTGCAACCGCAAAGGCACCTGAGCTAATGTCTAGACCGCGGGTTATTCAGCGACCCCCAAGTCGACCGATCTGAGGGACCTGGAGGGGGTGTGCTGGGTGAGCAGACTTTTAATGTAGGTGGGGGCAAGCCCATTGAGGGCTTTGTACACATTTTCGGACTGAGATGAGAAAAACATTTTTTAAACAGAGAGTGGTGAATCTGTGGAATTCTCTGCCACAGAAGGTAGTTGAGGCCACAGTTCATTGGCTATATTTAAGAGGGAGTTAGATGTGGCCCTTGTGGCTAAAGGGATCAGGGGGTATGGAGACAAGGCAGGTACGGGATACTGAGTTGGATGATCAGCCATGATCATATTGAATGGCGGTGCTGGCTCGATGGGCCGAATGGCCTACTCCTGCACCTATTGTCTATGTTTTTATGTTTCTATGAAGGAGGATGCATTACAGCCTGGTTCGGCAACTTGAATACCCAGGAGCAAAGAAGGCTGCAGAAAATGGAGATCACTGCTGAGTTCACCGTGGGCTCTGATCTCCCCACCAGTGAAGGGATTTACGATAATTGCTGCCTCAAAAAGACAGCCAGCATCATCAGACCCACAACACCCTGGCCACACTGTCTTTTCATTCCTGCCATCGGGAAGAAGATATAGGAGCCTATGTACAGGTTCAGGAACAGCTTCTTCCCTCCAGCCATCAGACTATTAAACACTAAAACCTCAAATAAGCTCTGAACTGTGTTTGTGTTGGTGTTCAGAATCAATGGATATGGGGAAAGATCATATTGAATGGTGGTGCTGGTTCAAAGAGCCGCATGGCGTACTCCAGTATCTATTTTCCATGTCTCTATATTCTGTTGTGTTGCTGCAAGTTAGAATGTTATTGCTCTGACTGGGATATGAGAATAAAACACTCTTGACTCATGAGCAATAAGCTAAAGCCCCTGTCCCACTGTACGAGGTAATTCAAGAGTTCTCCCGAGTTATAAAAAAAAAAATCGGACTTGTGGTAAGTACGCAGAATGTACTTAACGGGAATGTTCGAGCTCGGGACGTCTCTTAGCGGCTCGTAGCGCTAACGGCAGGTACACGGGAAACGCGGTAGACTTGGGAAGATTTTTCAACATTGTGAAAAATTTCCACGAGAGCCCCGAGTATCACTCGAGCGGCCATTACCGTAATTCTCCGAGTTGGAATCAGGGGAAACTCGGGCGAACTCTTGAAATTCGTCGGGGGTACGCGAAAATGCTGTAGAAACTCAGCGGGTGCAGCAGCATATATGGAGCGAAGGAAATGGGCAACGTTTCGGGCCAAAACCCTTCTTCAGACTGATGGGAGGTGGGGGGGGGGGGGGGGGAGAAGGAAGGAAAAAGGAGGAGGAGGAGGAGCACGAGGGCTGAGTGATTGGAGGAGACAGCTCGAGGGCTGAGGAAGGGGAGGAGACAGCAAGGGCTAACAAAATTGGGAGAATTCAATGTTCATGCCCCCAGGATGCAGACTCCCCAAGCGAAATACGAGGTGCTGTTCCTCCAATTTCCGGTGCTGCTCGCTCTGGCCATGGAGGAGACCCAGGACAGAGAGGTCAGATATGGAATGGGAGGGGGAGTTGAAGTGCTGAGCCACCGGGAGGTCAGGTTGGTTATTGCGGACCGAGCGGAGGTGTTCGGCGAAACGATCGCCCAGCCTCCGCTTGGTCTCACCGATTGAATTACCTCGTACAGTGGGACAGCGGCTTAAGGCTTTACTGAATTCTGTCTGGTTAATATGCTCAGCCCAAGATTTCCCCCTGTTCTCCTGGTGCAAAACATTGCTGAATTTATAGCTTGTTCTAAATGATCAACTCAAGGAATAAATAAAACAAAATAGCATGTGCACTGCATTTACAGAAAGTAACAAGGTTTCACCTAACTCTTGTGATACTTCGCTCCAAGCCAGTAACAATGAGTACAGGTTTCACTCAAGCCATGTGGCTTCCATTGCACGTAGCAGCGAAATATTTTTGCACAAAATGTATAGTATTTTCTCTACTTAAATGAATTGGCACCATGGTGGCAATTCATTTCTCTATCCTCCAAGGGCCATTAAGCAGTTGCAGACGAGACGGTAGGAGTTTGCCAGTAGGAGGTTCACCAGGGAATCCCTATGTTCACTTCAATGATATTTATTGATAGCTCATGTCCTCGCATTGAATCTTTCCCCGAACCATCTCAGCTCCCAGCAGCTGGCAACAGTCATGGTGTGTTTCCAATAGCAACCACTTGAATGCTTCCTTTGAGATTTTTGTTCCTTCATTGACCATTTTTCTTTTTAGCCACTGTTGTTTTCCTTTGGCTTCTCACAATTTTGTGCAAGCTCACATTTTACCTGCAGTGAATACATTATTTATTACCAACATAGCAAAATGATCAAGGAGATTTCCAGTAGAATAGTAGAATAGTTTCTTTATTGTCATTGTAACATGAACCATGTACAACGAAATTTTAAAATGTCAGCCAGTCAGTGCGCCATTCAAACATTTCTAAAAGCTAACGATACATACAAGGTAAAATATTAAAAGATAAACAACTAAATTAAATATCACGAAAATAGCACGCATAAACACCCAACCCTCCATCCTTCTGTCTATTTCACAGTGTACCACAGTGAAATAGACAGAAGTTTTTCTGCGTTCCTTGGCGGCTACATTTAGTGCTTTCCAAAGTTGAAATCCAAACTGGAAAAAAATGACTATGACTCTCACAGGAAGAAGCTGGGCATGATCAGTATTATCAGTAATCAATATTTTTGCAGCAGGAGAAAATCAAAACTAAATCAAGATAAGCCACATTGCTCACTATTTTACCACCCAATATTTTGACACAAACAACGCTATGCACTGATGAAATTCTGTCTAAAATAAGCATAGCCTAAACTGAAATAATAAAAGGGGAAAAGACTTATGAATTATAGGTACTCAAAGGTGTTTCGGATATCATAGATGATCTAGTTTTGTTTGGTTTATTTAGTTAGTTTAGAGATTCAACGTGGAACAGGCCCTTTGGCCCATCAAGATTCAAGATTCAAGATTCAAGATTCAAGATAGATTTAATTGTCACGTGTGCCTGATGGCACAGTGAAATGAATTTCCATACAGCCATACAATAAAAATCAACAGGACACAACACACTATAGGGTTTGACATAAAACATCCCCACACAGCAGAATCAAAGTTCCCCACTGTGTGGGAAGGCACCAAAGTCAGTCTTCTTCCTCCACTATTCCCCGTGGTCAGGGCCTCCCCAAGCCCTCCGCAGTTGCCGCTACGGGCGGCCCGATGTTCAGGACCGCTCGCCGGGGTGCTAAAAGTCCGACGTCGGGGCTGCGGGACGTCCTCAGCGGCGTGGACACCAGAGTCGGCCCCCTCCTACCGGAGTCGGCGGCTTCCAAATGTCCATGTCAACCAGTAATCCCCACACATTAACACTACCCTACATACACTAGGAACAATTTTACATGGCGGAACTATGTCACATGGTTTAGTAGGTTAATTGACATGGTATAATTGTAAAATAGTGAGCAATGTGACTTATCTTGATTTAGTTTTTATTTTCTCCTGCTGCAAACATATTGATTACTGATAATTGAGTGTTGGAGGAGACCGAAGATCTTGGAGCAAACACATGGCGGTCACGGGGAGAATGTAAATACTCCGTACCGACATGCATCTGTAGTCAGGATTGAACCTGGGTCTCCAGCCCTGTAAGGCAATAGCTTTACTGCCACAGCACCAGGACATCCAGAATTTAATTTAGGAAAATAATGTACTTTTATAACTGGTTGATGTATTTATTATAACTAGGCAGTTTGATTTAATTTTTATAATTTAATTTTAAATATCCAGCATGGAAACAGGCCCTTCGGCCCCTCCCCTCTACCCCCCCCCTCCCTTCCCCCCTATCTCTCTCCCCTCCTCTCTCCCCACCTCCTCTCTCCCCTCTGCTCTCTTCCCCCCTCCTCCCCTCCCTCTCCCCCTGTCTCTCTCCACCTCCTCTCTCCTGTCCCCCTCTCCCCACCCCGTCTCCCCCTACCCCACTGGAACCATGAAGGTTGATGTTTTTATTATAACTAGGGCAGTTTAATTTTTTTTTTTTATTTAATTTTAAATATTCAGCATGGAAACAGGTCCTTTGGCCCATCACTCACCTGCTCACACTAGTTCTATGTTATTCTATTTTCTGATCCATTACACACTAGAGAACATGTATCAAAGCCAATTATCCTACAAACCTGCATGTTGTTGGGATGAGGGTGATAGCAGGGAGTACAGAGGAAACCTGCGCATTCACAATGCAAACTCCACACAAACAGCACCCGAGGTCAGGATCGAACCTGGATCTCTGCCGCTGTGAGGCATCAGCTCCACCGGCTGTACCAGTGATATTTTACTTCAGTAGCTAGGCCTGAGTAATTGCCTTTTCTTGACCAGACTACATGTTGAACAACTAAAAATGCAGTCAAATGTGGAGCCGTCTGCAGCTTAAACTTTATACTGGAAATATCAACTCCTGTTTGTGTAGTACAGTGGTGGAATAAAACACCCCCCTAAAATAGCATTACTGCCACCAACGTGAATGCATACAAATGACAGGAGAAATTAAAAGGATTAAATTTCACCGTAACGCCAGAAGCATCAGGAACTGAATCTCCTTTGCAATGTTGTAATGTCGCAATGAATGGAAAAAGTGTCCCTCAATATTTTATTGTACAGTACACCAGCTGCAAAAGTAATTTTCCAGTCAGATTCACATGCTAAATATAATAAAGTAGAAGGGGTGAAAATGACAGGACCACAAAATCTTATTAATCTTTTGAGTGCCCAATGCATTTTGCAGCTTTCAAAATATAGCTCGTCTCTGACAGAACAGCTGAAAAAACCATTCTGGTGTATTTGCAGTGGAAGGTATAATAAAGTAGAATTTGAGAAGGGCAAAGAATTTAGCAACATATCTTACCTCATTGCAGCCACTGACAAAAAACTGTAAATCACAATCCTGCTAATTTTGGTGTGAAAATGTAACTGCAGCCTCAAAGAGTTAACTGAAAAGTTTCTTTGAAAATAAAGAGAATATTATAGTCATTTACCATTTATTTTGGCACGAATTATGACACACAAACCTCAATGGGCCAAACTACACAAATGCAAACTCTTGAAGCACTCCACAGAAACATAAATGTTGGCAATAAGTGGCGCCAAATGCGAAATTTGGGGGGTTATTGTGATGAATTGTGTTCATCCCAAGAGCATGGCAAATATTACACAAAAGTACGTCTTAGCTATTCATAAAGCTTTGGAACATTTAAGAAAAACGGTGCTGGAAAAATAATTTGCACATTTCAGAAAGCTTTCCACAGTGGGTCCTATTTAAAGGAACAGCACGCCCAAGAGATGCCAACTAAACATTAGTGCAGCAAAGAACGAGGTCATACTGCCCCCAAAAAAATCCCATCCAACAACATACCACACACTTATTCCATCTCTGGGCTCCTGCAAGTCATTTCCTTCATATGTTTATCAGTTTAACAATAGCTTTCCCATCTAGTTTATCCAGCCTTTCTGGCACTGATCAAAATAGTCTGTGTACTTATTATCTCTTATGACATCTAGCAGTAGGTAATAGAATGCAGATGACAACACAAGTTAGAATATTCCATCTTACAGAGGACACGGGAATAGGCAGCCTTGAATGCATGTAAACACAGAGTTTATGAAGTAACTGCAGATGCTGGAAAATTGAAGGTACACAAAAATGCTGGAGAAACTCAGCGGGTGCAGCAGCATCTATGGAGCGAAGGAAATAGGCAACGTTTCGGGCCGGAACCCTTCTTCAGGCTGATAGGGGGTGGGGGGAGGCAGGGAGAAGAAAGGAAACAGGAGGAGGAGGAGCCCGAGGACTGAGGTAGGAAGGGGAGGAGACAGCAAAGGACAGCAAGAGACAGAATTGGGAGAATTCAATGTTCATGCCCCCAGGATGCAGACTCCCCAAGCAGAATATGAGGTGCTGTTCCTCCAATTTCCGGTGTTGCTCACTCTGGTCGTGGAGGAGGCCCAGGACAGAGAGGGTCGGATGGGGAATGGGAGGGGGAGTTGAAGTGCTGAGCCACCGGGAGGTCAGCTTGGTTATTGCGGACCGAGCGGAGGTGTTCGAAACGATCGCCAAGCCTCCGCTTGGTCTCACCGATATAGATCAGCTGACACCTAGAGCAGCGGATGCAGTAGATGAGGTTGGAGGAGATACAGGTGAACCTCTGTCGCACCTGGAACGACTGCTTGGGTCCTTGGATGGAGTCGAGGGGGGAGGTAAAGCGACAAGTGTAGCCTTTGATCACAGCCTAGATTTCATTAATGCATTTCGTTGTCTCTGTACTGTACACTGACAATGACAATTAAAATTGAATCTGAATCTGAAATCTCTTGCGGTTGCAAGGGAAAGTGCCCGGCGAGGGGGTGGTGCGGGAGGGAAGGGACGAATTGACAAGGGAGTTTTGTATAGCAATTTCACATGAAGGATATTTGCCTTTATAACAGGAGACATGGAGTCCAAAAGCAAAGTTGTTATACATGAGGTGGGGGAGGCTAGGATTTCATTCATTGGAGAACAGGGGGCTGAGGGGTGATCTTATAGAAGTGCATGAAATCATGAGAGAAATAGATAGGGAGAATGCACAGAGTTCAAAAGCAGGTAAATGGGACGAGCGGAGATGGGGCGCATTGGTCGGCATGGACTATTTGGGTCAAATGGTTCCATGCTCTATGACTCTATAATAAACTTAATTTTCATCTGCATCCTTAACTCTCTCATTTCATTCAGTAATCTCAAAATTGGGGATCCTTTTTTTTGTATTCTTATTGAAGGTTATTCATTGCTTACGTAATGTGCATCAACATGGTGGACATTGTCCTGTCCATCTCAGATATTGACCTTTTTATTTCAAGTCCTTACCTTCCCGGAGATGTGATCATTTTTCGGATCACATTCTCCGGGCTCTGCGGCCTACCATCGCTGGAGCTGGGAGCCGCCTCGGACTTCGTGAGCCCCACCGCGGGGCGCAGACTTAATGTCGGAGCGGATCCCTTGCCTGGGATCGCTCCCACCACGGCCTGCGGACTTACCATCAAGGGCTGGCAGTCTCGGGAGAGGTTAGTCGGGAGCTCCATTGCCGCAGAAGGTTCGTCCAGCCACGACGCGAGGTTCCATCGGCCAGCGCGGGGCCGCTGGCATCCCCCCCGATGCGGGAGCTTGATCGCCTCGACGCAGAGTTAAGACCGTCCCGTCAACAGAGGGCTCGAGGCCCCCGACTGAGGAAGAACAAAGGAAGAGACTGGAACTTTATTTTCACTGTGAGGAATGTGTAGGAGTCACTGTGGTGGATGTTCATGTTAAAATGTGTTTATGAGTCTTGTTGCTTTTAATTGTATGACTGACCTGGCCAGTGAAATTCCTCGTATGTTGCAAAACATACTTGGCGAATAAAATCTGATTCTGAATCTATCAAATAATTCTTGGGAAGTCACAACGGTGTATTTTATGTCGTACACACTAAAGCCACTGGTAAATTAGCGGTGGAGTAACTGTTTCAAATGGTCGACCATGTATCAACCAAGTCATCACTCCATAGGGGCATTCTTCAGAAATGTCTATATCTCCTGTCGACACTCAACTTTCTTAATTACTCTAGTCCTGTATGTTATTTGAAAACCTTGCTGGAGTTTCTGCAAGTTTTACTCTTCTTTGATGCCCAATGCCATCCTTTTGGAATAATAAGGAAGAGTCGCACCCTGCCCTGCCTCCTCTTCTCCCCTCTCCCATCAGGCAAAAAGGTATAGAAATGTGAAAACGTACACCTCCAGGGACAGTTCGTTCAGGGACAGTTTCTTCCCAGTGTTATCAGGCAACTGAATCATCCTACCACAACCAGAGCACAGTCCTGAACTACTATACAAACTTACAAAATTCTTAAGAGGTTCTACTGCAGTTGTACAGGGTCCTGGTGAGACCACACCTGGAGTACTGCGTACAGTTTTGGTCTCCTAATCTGAGGAAGGACATTCTTGCCATAGAGGGAGTACAGAGAAGGTTCAACAGATTGATTCCTGGGATGTCAGTACTTTCATATGAAGAAAGACTGGATAGACTCGGTTTGTACTCGCTAGAATTTAGAAGATCGAGGGGGGATCTTATAGAAACGTACAAAATTCTTAAGGGGTTGGACAGGCTAGATGCAGGAAGATTGTTCCCGATGTTGGGGAAGTCCAGAACAAGGTGTCACAGTTTAAGGATAAGGGGGAAATCTTTTAGGACCGAGATGAGAAAAACATTTTTCACAGAGAGAGTGGCCTACTCCTGCACCTATAAGCCACAGAAGGTAGTTGATGCCAGTTCATTGGCTATATTTAAGAGGGAGTTAGATGTGGCTAAATGGATCAGGGGATATGGAGAGAAGGCAGGTACAGGATACTGAGTTGGGTGATCAGCCATATTGAATGGCGGTGCAGGCTCGAAGGGCCGAATGGCCTACTCCTGCACCTATTTTCTATGTTTACTATCTACCACTTTGGTGACCCTCAGACTATCCTTGATCAGACTTTGCTGGCTTTACCTTGCACTAAATGTTATTCCCTTTTCATGTATTTCTAGCTGCAAATGGCTTGATTGTAAGCATGTATTGTCTTTCTGCTGACTGGTTAGCACGCAACAAAAGCTTTTCACTGTACCTTGGTACACGTGACAATAAACTAAACTGTAAACTGTAAACTGCTATCCACTCAAAGTTTACTTTGTAGCCAGACCTCTCCCCATCTAATAATGCACAACTTAATGGTACTGTACATCCTGCAGTACTTCCCAGTCATCTTTCCCCAGATGGTTCATGTCCAAAGAAATTCCAAAATCTTGCGGTCCCGGGAAGATAATTCCCACAATAAGACAAAATCAGCAACATAGTTCTGAAATTAGATGTTTCACTATAAATTGACTCCTAAATGTTGGGCTGCTATGTGAGAGCACTCAAAATTCCATTCATTTATCCTTGACCATCAATTAACAATTACAAATCCCATAAACTGCCCAGTGCTTACATAACTCCCTCACAGAGTATATCTTTGTGCTAGTTTGCAGGGAGCCTTTTATCCACTGTCCCCAACTGCATGCTTTCCGTTTTAAGCTGACATCTTGAAACAAAATGAAAACACTCATTAATCTAATCTGCATTTAGTTGACCATAGTCAATAGACAATAGACAATAGACAATAGGTGCAGGAGTCGGCCATTCAGCCCTTCGAGCCAGCACCGCCATTCAATGTGATCATGGCTGATCATCCCCAATCAGTACCCCGTCCCTGCCTTCTCCCCATATCCCCTGACTCCGCTATGGTATATGGTATTTGCCCTGAATCCGCATTGAATGCAATACAATTCTCAAATAGATGTGGCATTAGATTAGAGAGCATTTTAGCTCACCTCAATTCTCAAAAAGATGCAGGGATTTTAGATTTCTAGACCATTGGGATCTCTTCTGGGACAGGGGTGACCTAGCGGGGTATCAACATCCTGGCAGACGGGTTTAGCTAATGCTACACGGGTGGGTTTAAACTAGATTGCCAGGGGGGGTGAGATCTCATACAGGACAGAGGCAAGTGAGAGGTTAGAAGTTGTGATGGAGGATGGTGAGCGAAGGTTTAGAGGCCAGAATAGACAGGAGAAAGGCGGAGAGCGAGGGTTGGTTTTTGTTTAAAGCAAGGGGCCTGACAGGTAAGGCAGATGAGCTTAGGGCATGGATAGGTACATGCCACTGGGACGTTGTAGCCATTACTGAAACCTAGTTCAGAGAGGGGTTAAGGACTGGCAGCTCAATGTTCTGGGGTACAGGTCTGGAATTGAGGTTGATAAATTACAATAGAAAAATGTAACTTACAGCTACACAAAGACCCTCTTATTCTTCTCTCTGTCCCTCTATGCTACAAGCTGGATCCTGCATGTATTTATTTCTGTACAGTGGGGTCAATCTGCTGAAGACGCGTTGAGGCATAACTTTTCTAGACACCATTCCTGACCGCAGTACTTTACTGACTCTGCAGGTAAGACCCTACTTTTTATATGTAACTGGAAGGACAGCTTCCCCTTCATCTAATGCAGGTTTGCATTTACACTCCCATCGTGCCTGAGCAAACAAACTTCAGATGTTTGACACAGGGTCTTCGGCCCACCAAGGCTGCAACGACCACCGATCCCCACATACTGACACTATCCTACACACACTAGAGACATTTTACATTTATACCAAGCCCATTAACCTACAAACCTGCACGTCTTTCGATTGTGGGCGGAAACCGAAGGTCTCGGAGCAAAGTCACGCAGGTCACGGGGAGAACGTACAAACTCCGTACAGACAGCACCTGTAGTCAGGATCAAACCCGGGTCTCTGGCGTTGTAAGGCAGTAGGAAAATAATATACTTTTACAACAGCAACATGAAGTTTTATCTAATAATTATAACCAGGGTAGCTTAATTTTACTTCGGAGTCACGTGAGTGACTATGTGAAGAACCCGCTCAGCACGCATGCGCGGCATTACGTTCAGCACGGCCGCATCGGGAGTCAGGCGCTCCCGCTACGGGGTGAAAGAACGGACCGTCAGGTAAGCTCTGAGGTCGGGTTTTCTTTCACTGGGAGCCTTCTGTCCCCCGCTCGACTCCACGGAGGAGCGTTCCGTCTGGGGTGGGAGCAGCAACAAGGCGGTAGGACCGCTTACCGGGCGCTCCGCTATTCCCCGACACCGCGCTGAGCCCAGCCCGCTAGCGCCTGAGCTGCGGGCTGGAAGTAACGCCACGGAAGAGGCGTCCGGCCGGTGGCTTCCGACTAGTCGGACGGGGACGTCTCTCCACCCGCTAGGGGAGGGGAGACAGCCGCCCGAGCCGCATGGAGCGGCTCCTGGAGCAGGAGCTCCAATGAGACGCGCCTTGTGAGGGGCGCTCTCGCAGGGGGAGTTCAAGCACTCCCTCCACAGTGTCTTGTGCACTGCCCATTGCTTCCTCCTTACCCGAGGGTAGCTTTGGTGACCAGGACTGGGCTGGTCAAGAAGATGTCGGGAGTAAGCAAGGGGTGCAGGAACAGGAAGAGCTGCTAGGTGTGGTGGACCGCTACGTGGCAACCCCACGTGCAGGAGGCCGTTAAAGGCCAAACTAGTGGCCAGCATTGACCACCTCTCCACCAGGGCCCTACAGGAGGGGTGGTCAATGAGGCATATACAGCTCCAGAGAACTGTGAGTCCCTTAAAGTGCCGGCTGTAAACAGCCAAAAATGGGGGCACGTTGGGGCAAATATATTCGGAACCAGGAGCTAAAACTGCAGCGGATCCTCAGGCTCCTGACGTCAGCCATCACATCGTCTGCTCGTTCCGTGGACAAATACAGAGATGACCACAACCTCATCGTAAACAAATCATAAGACCTTACCTGCCATAAAATCCTAAATTTGCGGGGTTGTGAAAACCCCAGCCACTGAGCCAGACCCACTGCTCCTTGGCAAAAACCTCACAAAGCATATGAAGGATATGGAAGAGGCCTTAAAAAACTCTCGGTCTCATGAGGGCAGGCCCCGGGACGAGCAAACCAAAAACAAAAATTCCTAAGCAGCAGCACCCCATCGCGTCCATCAGTCAACGTCTACCATATGGGACTGGTGTAAAGCTCGGGGTCCGCATTCTATCCCCGGAAGTCTTCTTTAGACCAGGGCCCAGAGCGGACCCCATGGAAAATGCGCCAACCCCCAACATCACCGCCACGTCAGACAACGTGCAAGACTCGTTGGACCGGCAGGAAACAGAAGAATACCCATAACCATGGAGGTAGGTGGGTCTGGTTCCTACCAGCATATAGAAAATAGGGGCTTAATATTAACAGGGGGGAGATTACACCTGTTTTAAGAAGCACGGGAGTCTATCATGAGTGAGCAGTATATACTCAATGGCATTAGTGGATACAAAATGCAATTCATACTAGAAAAATTGCCACCAGTTCAAAATTCACTTCAGAGGGTATTGTCCCCTCTCCGTTAAAGAAACGAGAGGGACAAGCTGAACTGGTGAGACTAATTACAAAGTGTATCATGGGAAAACATGAACCCTTGGAATTAGTATCAAATATTCGTCACTAAACCCAAAAAAGATGGTGGATGTCGCATCATCATTGACTTAACTTCAATAAATATGTTTGTTAAGTATATACATTTCAAAATGGAAACAGTTGTTACTGCCAAACAACTAATTTCCAAAGGATACTTCATGGCAAGCATTGATCTTAAAGATGTTTACTATTTAGTACCATTCACAAGGATCATCACAGATACCTGAATTTTACCTGGATGGGGCAGCAATGGCAGTTTAAAGCGTTACCCGATGGGTTCACATCAGCCCAAGATTATTCACCAAGATACTTAAACCAGCTCTGGCAATATTCAGAAGCCAAAAAGATATTGTCATGGCATATCTTGATGATATCTTAAATAATAGGCAAGACCATGGAATTAACTATGTTAGCTGTATCAGCTACCAAACAGTTATTCTAAACCCTGGGATTGTCTTACATCCAGATAAATCTAAGTTGAAGCCATCCACAATCATGCACTGCTTGGGCTTCACAATTCATTCAGTCTACGTGACTGTAACATTGCCAAGAGGCAAAACAGTTGAATTGGCACAATCATGCAACAATTTAGTGATCAACGAACTACCAACTATTCGACAAGTAACAGAGTAATTGGGAAAATGGTAGCAGCATTTCCGGCTACACAATTCGGACCTTTGCACTGTCAAAACTTACAAAGAGCAAAGGCACAGGCACCAAAACAACATACAGGTCATTATGGTCGTGTCATGAAGTTACTCACTGAAGCAATATCAGAACTACAGTGGTGGGCAAAAAACGTTTTGCATAGTTTCAGCCCTATTATCATCACTAACCCTACGTTAGTTATCCAAACAGATGCTAGTGCTCAAGGCTGGGAAGCAAATAACTCTATATCCAGCACAAGTAGTAGATGGACTAACCCAGAATCATCATTACCACTTACACTGGGCATTAATTATCTAGAGATGTTGGGTGACTTTTATGGTTTAAAAGCATATGCACAAATATGCATAACTTGCATGTACGGTTACAAATAGATAATACTACGGTGGTGGCCTACATTAACCATATGGGCGGCATAAAATCGGTATCATGCGACAAGTTGGTCAACACAATTTGGCAATGGTGTGTCGAAAGATATATTTGGATATCAGCAACCATCTGCCAGGTAAGCTAAATACAGTGGCAGACACCAGGTCATATGGCACGCCAGATATCGATTTATTTGCATCGAGGCTAAATCACCAGGCACCTATGTATGTCGCTTGGGAACCAGACCCTGAGGCAGCAGCGGTAGATGCGTTCGCGCTGGATTGGGGAAATTCTTCACCTATGCATTTCCTCCCTTCTGCCTCATTAGTCGGGGACTACGCACAATACAAATGGACTCTGCTTCAAGTATGTTGATAGTACCCGACTGGCCTACGCAGCCATGGTTCCCAATACTCCATGACATGGTTGTTGAAACTCCGATGGTATTCCCCAGTGACCCAGAGTTATTAACACCCAGTGTCGGGCACAAGCCACCCGTGCCATGAAAAAATCAAACTCCTGGGTTGCAGATTCTACACAAACCACTTCTGGGACTGGGATTATCAGAACAAACCGTCGACACCATGTCAGCATCCCTCCAAACATCCACTAAAAAACAGCACTTGTCCAGCATCAGAACATGGGAGAAGTACTGCTTGGATACAGGGATCATCTACTCAACCACTACAGTTACCAACGTACTGGAATTCCTGGTGAACCTTCACCACGATGAAGGACTCAGCTACAGAGCCATCAACACAGCTAGAAGTGCCCTGTCTGTCTATTTAAAACCAGCTCCAGGACAACAGGTCATGGGGTCCCACCAGCTGGTGGTCAAACTAATGAAGGGTATTTACAACTCTAACCCCTAGACCAAGGTACACCCATATATGGGATGTCAGTGTGGTCCTGACATACCTCAGGGGATGGCCACCAGCCAGATCCCTCAACCTGGAACAATCTATGCTCAAAACACTCATGTTGATGGCACTTGTATCTGCACAGAGAGTCCAGTCACTACACCTATTGCGACTGGACACCATGCTCACAGCTCCAGACCAGATCTCTGTCGTTATCCAGAGACTAATCAAGCAGAGCAGACCAGGAACACCTAATCCAGTCGTGGAATTCCGGGCTTACCCGCCAGAACCACGGTTATGTGCCATGACCCACCTACTATCCTACATAGACACAAACAAAAATATTCGAGGGAGATGAAAAGCCTTGTGGGTCAGTCATAAAAAACCTTATGGTCGGCTGACGAGCCAAACCATTTCGAGATGGCTCAATCAGGTGCTAAAAGCTGCTGGGATAAACACTAACATGTTCAAATCTCACTCCACCAGGGCAGCATCCACGTCGACGGCTAAAAGAATGGACATGCCTATAGACCACATCCTGGCTACAGCAGGATGGTCTGGGGAAAGACCGTTCAGAAATTTTATAATAAGACGTTGGCAAAACCTGCTTTATTTTGCAGAATTTATTTTTTACAGACGGCAAATATTTAATTTAAGCCCAGGGGAGCAATTTAATTTCTTTGTTGTTATTGTTAGAGAAAAAAAAAAGAACCATTGTGTTTTTTCTACAAACAGATTCATTGGTTGGTTATGATAACACACTTCCTCCCTCAAGGACTTCGGCAGTGAGTGAAGTAATAACTGTTACACGGTTTGAAATCACAGAGCTTTGAAGTCTTCACGTAGTCACTCACGTGACTCCGAAGTAAAATAGTAAGATTAAACGAGAACTTACCAGTTTGAAGTTTGATCTGTATTTTATGAGGAGTTACGATGAGGGATTACGTGCCCTCCGCTCCCACCCTCAATAATATGGGTCAAACTGATAAACTGATGTCTCCTTTTCTTTACTATGTTTACTTCAATAACTGTGTCTATCTGTGATTCCACACCGCTGCTTTGAAGTATGCCGCGCATGCATGCTGAGCGGGCTCTTCACGTAATCCCTCATCGTAACTCCTCATGAAATACAGATCAAACTTCAAACTGGTAAATTCTCGTTTAATCTTACTATTTTAATCTTTTAAATTGAATTTTAAAGATACAGCAAGGAAACAGGTCATTCAGCCCATCAAGTCCATACTGGATTTCACTCACCTGTTCAAACTAGTTCTATGCACCACTGTGTTGCCCATAACAACATCATAATTACATTCTAATACAATTGTCGTGGTGTTGGAGGACACGGCCGTGGAAGGTTCAACAGCAGTCGAGTGAGCTGGTGAATAGGGTGCAGCCTATGACAGCACCATGGTGGAGGAAGGAGCCAATGACTTTGTACTGGACCAGGCAAACACCAACTTCATTCATTCAGAGCATCCAGGACATCGGGCATCAAGAGATTCAAGAGAGTTTATTGCCATGTGTCCCTGATAGGTCAATGAAATTTGTGCTTTGTTTCAGCACAACAGAACACAGTAGGCATGACTACAGAACAGATCAGTGTGTCCATGTACCATATATGGCATTCCATCAGCCCGGCGAGAGGGCCTGAGCATCGAGCCGCCCAGGATGGTGACTGTGGGTGCTCGGAAGGCCCCGACCATGGGTGAACATCTGGGAAGATCGGAGGGGAGGCTGGCTGGACTATGGTGCCATCCTCACCTTGGTGCCACTGTGTTGTGTTGTGTCATGGACTTTCTGTGTTTGTGCTTTTCTTTAAAATTCTATTTTATTTTTAATATGTTTTATTATTTATTATTTATTTAGTTTTATGATACTGACTGTAAAGGGAAATTCATTTTGTTGTCTCTAATTGAGACAATGACAATAAATTTGAATACAATACAATACAATACAATTATATAAATATATACACACATGCATAAATAAACTGATAAAGTTCTAATAAACAGATGATGGGCTATTAATGTTCAGAGTTTTGTCCGAGCCAATAGCCTGATGGCTGTGGGGAAGCAGCTATTCCTGAACCTGGTCAAAAGGTTTGTCATCAAAAGGACTAACCGGGACATTGCACATCTCCTTGGGTCAAGCTTGAAGGTAGATCTCTGTGTACTGTTCAAGAAGAGGATCTATTGTACTCATGTATGGTATGATTTGACTGGACAGCGTGCCGAACAAGCTTTACACTGTGTCTCAGCACAAGAAACAATAAATAAATAAAATTAACTAAACCAAATGCAATTTTTCTCACCATCACTTCAAATCCACGTATTTATCTTCCAATACCTAGGCATTTACTGGAAATGCCACTGCAAATGTATCTAAAATGACACCACTTACTTGCGAGGCAACACTATTTTCACCTCTGAATTGGTTTTGCTTTAAACTAGTCGGGGATGCAGCCTTCAACCATTGCCTTTTCCTGATGTGATTACACTAAAGGTGTTCTGGCCACACTCTGCTTTCAGCCCTGAAGCTTCTGTCATCTGTAACTCTGTAGCCTGCTTTCTTTCCTGAACCCATCCTCTCTCGTCCCACCACCTACTCCCTGTGCTTCATTGGCTTAGTGATTCAAGGTACCAATTTAACAGCCGTGTTTACAGCCACTCACCGCCCTTCCATTCACTCCGCTTTCACTCTTGGGGTTTGCCGGCACTACTCCTCAAACCACAGTTCTCCAATTTCTTACCTAGAGCCATGAAGCTAGGAAACAGGCCCTTCAGCCCAGCAAAGTAGGCATGCAGGTGCAGCAGGCAGTGAAGAAAGCGAATGGTATGTTAGCATTCATAGCAAAAGGATTTGAGTGTAAGAGCAGGGAGGTTCTACTGCAGTTGTACAGGGCTTGGTGAGACCACACCTGGAGTATTGTGTACAGTTTTGGTCTCCAAATCTGAGGAAAGACATTCTTGTCATAGAGGGAGTACAGAGACGGTTCACCAGCCTGATTCCTGGGATGTCAGGACTGTCATATGGAGAAAGACTGGATAGCCTTGGCTTGTACTCGCTAGAATTTAGAAGATTGAGGGGGGATCTTATAAAAACTTACAAAATTCTTAAGGGGTTGGACAGGCTAGATGCAGGAAGATTGTTGAGGTTGGGGAAGTCCAGAACAAGCAGTCACAGTTTAAAAATAAGCGGGAAGTATTTTAGGACCGAGATGAGAAAAACATTTTTCACACAGAGAGTGGTGAATCTCTGGAATTCTCTGCCACAGAATGTAGTTGAGGCCAGTTCATTGGCTATATTTAAGAGGGAGTTAGATGTGGCCCTTGTGGCTAAAGTGATCAGGGGGTATGGAGAGAAGGCAGGTACAGGATACTGAGTTAGATGATCAACCATGATCACATTGAATGGCGGTGCAGGCTCGAAGGGCTGAATGACCTACTCCTGCACCTATTTTCTATGTTTCTATCAACCATCTATTTACACTAATTCAACATCAATCCATTCCTGTAGCACCCTGTAGCACCCTCTGTCTTCCAACCATGGGTGATGGCTCCCAGCTATGACTTACTATATGGGTGAGCTACTGATATAAAGTATATCTTTAAGAAAAATGCTAGTTTTTGCTGATACCACCCTGCAACAGTTTAAAACATTATTTCCATGTAAAAGGCATCCACTGACACAAAGTGCTGGAGAAACTCAGCGGGTCGGGCAGCATATCCAGAGAAAAATAATGTAGCATTTCGGGTCGGGACCCTTCTGCAGACCGACATTACTGTTCGATTCTAACACATGCTCATAAAATAGTCTGATTTTTAACCTTCTCACTTAAGTTGACTCAGGACTTCCCTCTAACTGTCAGCATGATAGTGGAATATTGGACTGTAACAAAGAAAATAGAAACATAGAAACATAGAAATTAGGTGCAGGAGTAGGCCATTCGGCCCTTCGAGCCTGCACCGCCATTCAATATGATCATGGCTGATCATCCAACTCAGTATCCCATACCTGCCTTCTCTCCATACCCTCTGATCCCCCTAGCCACAAGGGCCACATCTAACTCCCTCTTAAATATAGCCAATGAACTGGCCTCAACTACCCTCTGCGGCAGAGAGTTCCAGAGATTCACCACTCACTGTGTGAAAAAAGTTCTTCTCATCTCGGTTTTAAACGATTTGCCCCTTATCCTTAAGCTGTGACCCCTTGTCCTGGACTTCCCCAACATCGGGAGCAATCTTCCTGCATCTAGCCTGTCCAACCCCTTAAGAATTTTGTAAGTTTCTATAAGATCCCCTCTCAATCTCCTAAATTCTAGAGAGTATAAACCAAGTCTATCCAGTCTTTCTTCATAAGACAGTCCTGACATCCCAGGAATCAGTCTGGTGAACCTTCTCTGCACTCCCTCTATGGCAATAATGTCCTTCCTCAGATTTGGATTCCAAATGATTTCAAACTGGGATTAAATCTAAGATTTTAAGATCATACTCTTTTCATATCCTGAAGCCAAGGTAAAGTAGCAAAACTAGCTTAGTTTGCTTGACATAGTTTTACTCCACAATTCATAAAATATGCAGAAATTCAGACATAAACCCGGTTCAAAAAGCGATTTATTTACATGCAAGCAAAATATCTCCATTACCAAGGAATAGACTTTATTTCCCTTGCAATTACTGGTGACTTTGGTGAATTTTCTTAATTTATTTCCTCCTAACCACAATGATCAAATGTGTTTGTCACTGCTTCAAGATTGAAATCACCTCACATCAGCTGATCAATTCAGCTTGAGGGCCTGGGGGTTAACGGTTCATTTTCAAGGCCGATACAGGCCAATACGTACTCTTAATTATTTTTGTAAACAAATATTTAAAGATTCAACATTGCGGCAATATTGTCCACAAATGCTTGCATGTTTCATAAGATAAAATGAATAAAAATAACAGCCAAAATTAAATTATATTGTTCAATATAAGCGGTAAACTTTGGTGATTTGATGTTGGAGTTGATCACACAAATGATTAAGGAAACACGTGCAGTTTAAACGTGCCGGGAGGACCTGCCGATGCTGATTTACTCCAAAAATAGACACAAAATGCTGGAGTAACTCAGCGGGTCAGGCAGTGTCTCAGGAGAGACGGAATAGATTTCCTTTCCCCATGCTGCCTGACCTGCAGAGTTTCTCCAGCATTTTGTGTCTATCTTAAAATGTAGCTGAAGCAACGTTTTAGAGAATAAAAGTAGCAAAAGACTACTGAATTAAATTTGGATTTCCAAAATAATCTGTACACTATTCGAGCAATGGTATCTGAGGTAAGAGTGTTGTCATATTAGAATTCAGTGGGATACACCAACTCTGAAATTTAACAGTGAAGAATGTTGATTTTGATGAAAGGCAGTTTCCCCTTTGACTGGAATGTCTAGATTAAGGGAACATGGTCTCCATGTTCGTGGCTGGGCATTTTGGACAGTCACAGGAAAGATGATGAATTATTTGCTACAGAATGCCATGCGTACTCATTCATTATCTATCAGATCACTTAGTTTTGTCTATTAGAAACATGGAAACATAGAAAATAGGTGCAGGAGTAGGCCATTCGGCCCATGGCTGATCATCCAACTCAGTATCCCGTCCCTGCCTTCTCTCCATACCCCCTGATCCCTTTAGCCACATGGGCCACATCTAACTCCCTCTTAAATATAGCCAATGAACTGGCCTCAACTACCTTCTGTGGCAGAGAATTCCAGAGATTCGCCACTCTCTGTGTGAAAAATGTTTTCCTCATCTCGGTCCAAAAAAATTTCCCCCTTATCCTTAAACTGTGACCCCTTGTTCTGGACTTCCCCAACATCGGGAACAATCTTCCTGCATCTAGCCTGTCCAACCCCTTAAGAATTTTGTACGTTTCTGTAAGATCCCCCCTCGATCTTCTAAATTCTAGCGAGTACAAGCCGAGTGTATCCAGTCTTTCTTCATATGAAAGTCCTGACATCCCAGGAATCAGTCTGGTGAACCTTCTCTGTATTCCCTCTATGGTAAGAATGTCCTTCCTCAGATTAGGAGACCAAAACTGTACGCAATACTCCAGGTGTGGTCGCACCAAGACCCTGTACAACTGCAGTAGAACCTCCCTGCTCCTATACTCAAATCCTTTGCTATGAAAGGTGTTATTGCCTTCCATTAACTCTTCCAGCATTCATGTTGTACAGATCTGTGGCGTCACTAAGCTGATAACTTGTCACTTTTAGTCACGTAGCGTATATTGCCCTTGATATGCCCTGAGGCCTTCCTAATTGAACTAGTGTTCATCAGGGAGCTCGATAGAGACAAGATGCCACACGCAGAGGTCACAGTGATGGCCAGAGTGACGTTGACCATGGTTAGATGCGATGGTGATCAAACTGATGGTGCGTGTGATGTTGTGGAAGGAAATCACAAACTGTGACCACAATGTCATCGGAAGAGTAACATAGATGCTAACTGCGACGGCATGGGAAGAGGTCACAGTATTGTTGGGTGTGTGTGTGGTGACATTGATGTGGTGTTGTGGGTGTGGTTATATAAGGTGGCAGAGTGGCGCAGCGGTAGAGGTGCTGCCTCACAGCCCCGGGGACCCGGGTTTGATCCTGGCCTCGGGTGCTCCCTGCGTGGAGTTTGCACGTTCTCCCTGTGACCGCACGGGGTGCTCCAGTTTCCTCCCAAATTCCAGGAACATGCAGGTTTGTAGGTTAATAGACGTCTGTGAATTGTTCCAAGTGTAGAGGGTGCAAAAGCTTGATACCATAGAACTGGTGTGAGTGGGAGACTTGGCGGGAGGAAAGGCCTGTTTCCACACATTCCCGATGTTGGGGGAGTCCAGAACCAGGGGCCACAGTTTAAGAGTAAGGAGTAAGCCATTTAGAACGGAGATGAGGAAACACTATTTCTCACAGAGAGTGGTGAGTGTGAAATTCTCTGCCTCAGAGGGCGGTGGAGGCAGGTTCTCTGGATGATTTCAAGAGAGAGCTAGATAGGGCTCTTAAAAATAGCGGAGTCAGGGGATATGGGGAGAAGGCAGGAACTGGTTGGGGATGATCAGCCATGATCACATTGAATGGCGGTGCTGGCTCGAAGGGCCGAATAGCCTACTCCTGCACCTGTTGTCTATTGTCTATTGTCACACTGTATCTCTAAAACTAAAAACATATACAGTGAGCGTGTTGTTGCAGTTGGAAGTCACACAGAATGCGACTGCGATATTATGAGGACCAGTAGCAGATGTATTGACTATGAGGTGGGTCAAGATGCAAGGATTGGTGCTTGACATCATGGTTCTAGGTTACGCAGATGGTTTGAGTGATATCATGGGTAGCAATCACACATTTGGTGGTATTCTGAAGAGTAATAAAAATCTTGCTAGAAAGTCGGACATTTTGCCCGGCAGATGTACGAGGCTCAGAAGATGCTGCTTCACACTCAGTATCTCTCTCCATGAGATCATATTCAGCAACATATGTTTCTTTCGCCCCCATAAAAAAAGAAAGTCTTGAGTTGCATTTGCTATCAGGTGTTGAGAGCCTCAGAAGTTCTCACAATACTGGATGTTAAGATTATTTCAACATTATTGGAGGTACCGAGGTCTAGTCGGAGGCTCAGAGAGGATAGAGCCTTCTCTGTTGCTGCTCCGGCACTCTGGAACACCCTGCCGTTGCACATCAGACAGGCCCCCTCTCTGTCCATCTTCAAATCCAGTGTTAAAACACATTTGTACTCCCTGGCTTTTGACCATCCCTGAGGCTTTGCTTCTGTTTGTGGTGTTTTTGATGTTTCTTTATTTTACATGTCTTTTCCTACTATTTCTTTTGATTGTTATTTTTGGTGTGTATTAACTTTTTTGTCAATGATTAGTGATGTACAGCACTTTGTTGCAGCTATGTTTGTTTTTAAAGTGCTCTATAAATAAATTTATTATTATTATTATTATAGTAGATTTCTTTTCATTGTCTTTTGCTGAAATGTAGATCGAAGAGATACATTTGCCTCCAATGGTGGTAGCATAAATGAATATTATAGCTAGATCATTCAAAGGGGTCATCAGAAGGCAAGCAATAGGAAAACAACTCAGGTACAAAACTGAGTACAGAATAGGCTTTTGTAACTGAATTGTGTATTTTTGATTTTCCTGTCAATGGAGGATTAAAATTAAAAAGCCTTTTTATCAACATTACTATAATTCTGGGATAAATACAGTTCAAAGATTGTATCAAGGACCACCTCCAACAAGAACTGGATATCTGTGGCAGTGACATGACTATAATGCCCCCAGTAAAATGGCAAATGAACGGAATACTGATACTTCAGTTATTTTCACATTACTACGGTTTAGTTATCATTAAGGGCCTGTCCCACTTACGTGTCCTTGGCACGCAAATTGCGTGACCTCATGGTCGCATTGAGGTGCACTGGCATCGTATGGCCGCGCGGGGCCGGTCCCACTGAGAAGCGCGGAGGGGTATGTAGTTGTGCGGGACATCGCACGGGGCTCCGAAATTTTTGTAGTGAACTCAATTTTCGCGCGCCAACGGCCTGTCGCGGAACTGACGGCCAAAGTGGGACAGGCCCAAGACCCTGGCACGATGCAATGTCTCACCTTCAACAGCAGCAGCAGCAGGCAAACGATCGCCGAACTCGGCCTGGGGCTCACGGCCGTTGCGGTCCGGATCCGCCCCCACTTCTACTCCCAGAGCGGGGCCAAGAAAATTGAAGATGGACACAAAATGCAGGAGTAACTCAGCGGGACCGGCAGCATCTCTGGAGAGAAGCAATGGGTGACGTTTCGGGTCAAGACCCTTCTTTTCAGACTGAAGAAGAGTCTCGACACGAAACGTCACCCATTGCTTCTCTCCAGAGATGCTGCCGGTCCCGCTGAGTTACTCCAGCTTTGTGTCCATCTTCAAATGATGTCACGCGCTCCAGACAGCTGTGCGTACGCGTGTAATCGCGCCCGACCTTCGCGGGACCATCGCGGCTCAACATGACCGCGAGGCCACATAATTTGCGTGCCAAGGACATGTAAGTGGGACAGGCCCTTTAGGCTTCAATGGCTGTTAAGAAGGAAAGTCAAACCTGTCCCTCGCTCTATCCCCAGAGAATGTAGGCTTGCATGTTTACCTTGCAGTAATCTTGTAGTGTTGCTTCCATATTAAGGACTGTAAAGCCAGTACATGTTGGAGGCCATGACGACTGGATACTTTTTATGCATCATCCTTTTGATGCCACCTGGCAGCTAAATGAGGTCCAGAAACTCTTATGCATTCACAGAGACAAATTGCACTTGGAATTTATTTCATCGTTTAAACAATCAAAACAAGATGCAATAACTTTGAACCAGAGGTCCACTTTAAAATCTTCAGCAGATTTTCTTGACCGAAACAAAATGTTAAAAAAATCTTCAATTTTGTGGAGATCTGATATCCAGATGTTCATTGTTTGTTTAACATTAAATGGAATAATGGGTATTTTTCTTTTGCCCTTTTCACTGTAACACCCCCCAAAAAAATCCCGGTGTCAACCCATTTAAATAGCAGCAGCGATCTTAGGTTCCCAAGGGAGGAGGTAAATGAATGGCAGCAGGCATTTGCTTTTTTAAATATTAGTCTGTTATTGCAACATGAGCTTCAGGACCTTGGTGAAGAAAGTTGCATTCATCCACATTGCTAGAGCACACCATAGCATATAAACAAGTAAGCTATGGGAATAGCTACAAGATGGAAAGGGCCAATCCTGTTTATTTTTTAGGTCAATTAGTTGTAGGAAAATGCCCACCGTCAGTAACAACAAGATTTCGGAAATGTTTTTGCCTATGCTGTCCATGCTGATGTTTTACAGTGGACTGGGACTGAGGCGGGAGTGGCTTAAACAGTCACTTCAGTTGTTTTCATCAATAAATCACTGCTGAAGAAGATAACATGGTTCAATTTGTTCATGGTACGATTAATAGCTGCAATGTGTGCAGCATGAGAAAAAGCTAAGTGAGACCAACTTTTGTTATCAATAGTTGGTGTCAGAACAAACGCAACCGCCACATTATTGACTGTGAAGGCATGTTTAAATCTTGAAAGAGAAGGATCTAAGGGGGGAAGATGTGTACACTACTCCCACCTAAACCAGACGCGGCATTACCTCACCACCCAGGCATTTCCAGAGGAATTGCTGTTTTAATCAAGCCTTCATGCACCTGACTTGCAACACCACAGCCATATTCATGTACATATTGGGCATGTGTGGCTGTGGAGTTACATCAGGCTTCCATTTGGTGGTGGATTTTCAAATTGTGCTATATTTTCAATGGCAATCTTTTTGGGAAGAAAAAAAAAAACTTTAATGGGAGTTTCTAAATCTTTTCAATTGCAGAACATAAAATATGAAAGCTATGGGTTGACAAAAACCAGGAAGTGCATTCACCTCCCTCCTTACATCTTAACTGCCAGGGCAAATATCTCAGCCCTTATGCTTTTTATGCATAAGGTATGAATGTGTCTTGATAAGAACAGCTATATATTATATGTGATTTAATACTTTTCACAGCATTTTAAATGTGTGCTGCAAAGGAGTTTCCTGCAAGTTGATAAGAGAATAGAACATCGATTAATGCAGCACAGGAACTAGTCCTTTGGCCCACAGTGTCTGTGCCGAACATGATGCCAGGTTAAGCTATTTCTCTTTTACTTGCAGATGGTCTGTACACCTCTAATCCCTGCATATCCAAGTGCATATTTAAAACCCTCCGGCTTTAGAACTTTTTATCCAAAACTTCCGTCGCGACATCAACCGCCTCAACTTCTCCACTCCCCTGTCTCACTCCAATCTCTCAATCCCTCCCCCCCCCCCCCCCCCCCCCCCCCCCCCCCCACAACCCGAACGCACTGCCATCGACTCACTCCGCAACAATCCACACTGGGTTATCAAACCCGCCGACAAGGGAGGTGCCATGGTAGTCTGGCGCGCCGATCTCTACAAAGCTGAGGCCATGCGCCAACTCTCGGACACCTCCTCCTACTTACTCCTGAACCATGACCCCACTGACGAGCACCAGGCCACCAATACCAGTCTGAAGAAGGGTTTCAGCCCGAAACGTTGCCTATCTCCGTCGCTCCATAGATGCGGCTGCACCCGCTGAGTTTCTCCAGCATTTTTGTGTACCTGAATATTTAAATACCTCTTAAATGCCACTATTGCATCTGCTTGCACCACCACCAATGTTCCAGGCACACACCACTGTGTAAAAAACCCGCCCCACTCTATAAACTTTCCCCATATGTCCTTAAAGTTATTCCACCTAGCCTTTCATATTTCCATTCTGGGAGAAACGTTCCTGCTCTCGCACCTATCTCTGCCTCCCATAATTTTAAAATCCTTCTATCAAATATCTCCTCGACCTCCAATGCTCCAGAGAAAACAAACAAGGTTTGTCCAACCTCTCCTCATGGCTAACGTCCTCTAATTCAGGCAGCATTTTGGTAAAAGAGGTGTTCTCTACCACTCCAAAGCCTGTACATCCTTCTTGTAAAAGGGGGAAATGGAACTGCATACAATACTCCAAATAAGGCCTAACCAAAGTTTTACACAGCTGCAATACGGCAATACTAACTCTTATATGCATGCCCCAATATTCCACCAATGAAGGCATAGCATACGCCTTCTATGTCAATCTATCTACTTTACTTTAGACATTAGAGATACAGCATGGAAACAGGCCCTTCAGCCCACCAAGACTGTGCTGACCAGTGATCTCCCCATACAATAGCACCACCCTAACCCCAGGGACAATTTACAGTTTACCAAAGCCAATTAACCTTCAAACCTTCACGTCATTGGAGTGTGGGAGGAGACCAGAGCACCCGGAGAAAACCCACACGGTCTCAGGGAGAACGTGCAAACTCCGCACAGTCGGCCGCCATAGTTAGGATGGAACACAGGTCTCTGGCGCTGAAGGCTACAACTCTATCGCTGCGCCACTGTGCTGCACTTGTTGCCACTTTCTGTTACATAAAGCAAAGTTTTGCATTGTAATAATGGTAATTTAGGAGGGCACCTATAACCTGAAAAAACTTTCATAGAATATTCTTATTTTGAGTTTTAAACGTGTCAAAAATGCTAAAATAAAGCTACAAATTTACAATTCTCTCTCTTTCTCTCAGCATCTCTCTCTTTCACTCACACTTTAATTTTATCTGTGCAATTATGCAGGTGGAGGACCTTGATTGGTAAAACTACCCTATTATGTTAATTTATGACAATGCTTTAAAATGTATCACGCAGGTCTAGAAAAATCAATGGCTTGTCATTTCAATAATAGATTCAGTTCAAAGTACCTTATTTCAGCCCATCTATTATATATATTAAAACTGTGTGGCTGCCGCCTGCCATCCGGCATCCGGCTGCCTTTCTGCCTTTTGATTCGTTGACGGCTGCTCCTTCCTATCAGCTTCCAACACACTTCAAAACAAAGTTGCAAGACAGGAACACTCTGAACTTTTCACTGCTGCAGCAGGCAGGGGAGGTGCAATTGGAATTTTTTTTTAATCCACTGCTGAGGGAGGCAGGGGAGTGCTGGAATCTTACATTTGGGAACGGGTTCAGTTCCGTTGGAGGAGACGGGTGCATGGTGGAATATTGGGTTGGGGGATCACACCATTGGGGGAGCAGACCCAACGGGTCTGCACTTGGTCTAGTATATTTATAAAAACAGACCTTCGTTACAATAATTTCAGATCAGATTTGAAATGGTAATTAAGAAATGCTTCTTACAAATGTGGATAGGTACAAGGTGAAAACGAGGCATGAAAGGAACATTACCTCACCAATAAACTATTTCCATGACCAGGAGGAACAAACATCAAAGGTATACTACATTAAATTTAACATTCAACTGGGCATGACTACCTTCTCTCATCTTTACATGCCAAGGTATTATTTATAGGCATTTGAAATATTTTCAAATAAGTTCATATTGTGTCAAAGTCTGGCTGGAAACTGCAAATCGTTTGCAAAACATCTTACTCCCGCCGCCTGTGCTGTGACTATCAGGATTGTAAGGGCAGAAAACAGATGTAACATAAATTTGTATCTTTGAACAGGGATTTCAGCTCCTGCTGTTATTCTATTGAACAAGGCACTGCTTTCTCATTTGTACAATGTAACAATTTCACCAACAGACTGGAATATTCAGTCCACACCAGCGCTTGAGTTACTCTATGTGATTGAGGCAGTGCAGCGTAGGTTCACGAGATTGATCCCTGGGATGGCGGGACTGTCATATGAGGAATTATTGAAAAGACTAGGCTTGTATTCACTGGAGTTTAGAGGGATGAGGGGATATCTTATAGAAACATATAAAATTATAAAAGGACTTGACAAGCTAGATGCAGGAAAAATGTTCCCAATGTTGGGCGAGTCCAGAACCAGGGGCCACAGTCTTAGAATAAAGAGGAGGTCATTTAAGACTGAGGTGAGAAAAAACTTTTTCACCCAGAGTTGTGAATTTATGGAATCCCCTGCCACAGAGGGCAGTGGTGGCCAAGTCACTGGATGGATTTAAGAGAGAGTTAGATAGAGCTCTAGGGTCTAGTGTAGTGGAGTCAAGGGATATGGGGAGAAAGCAGGCACGGGTTATTGATAGGGGACGATCAGCCATGATCACAATGAATGGCGGTGCTGGCTCGAAGGGCCGAATGGCCTCCTCCTGCACCAATTTTCTATGTTTCTATGTTTCTATGTTTCTACACTTAACGCAATTGATGGAGAAATTATAGTGGTTGCAAATGATATCGCAGAAAAGACCGAGCAGTGTGTGAATCTATGAATAGATGTCGAAAGGAATGACAGAATCTTTGCCCAGTGTAAGCCAAGGAACACTGGCCACAAATTGCCACAAAGAAATGTCTTGTAAGCATGGTGCATCAAGTGACATGGTAGAATGATAATACATGTTATTCTCAAGAAAAAAGATAATCGTACAGGACAAGGGGTCACAGCTTAAGGATTAGGGGGAAATCCTTTAAAACCGAGATGAGAAGAACTTTTTTCACACAGAGAGTGGTGAATCTCTGGAACTCTCTGCCGCAGAGGGTAGTCGATGCCAGTTCATTGGCTATATTTAAGAGGGAGTTAGATGTGGCCCTTGTGGCTAAGGGGATCAAGGGGTATGGAGAGAAGGCAGGTACGGGATATTGAGTTGGATGATCAGCCATGATCATATTGAATGGCGGTGCAGGCTCGAAGGGCCGAATGGCCTACTCCTGCACCTAATTTCTATGTTTCTATGTTTCTATGTCAATATGAATGGCAGCAAATTTGAATCATTGGTAAAATTGTAGAATGTGCAGCTAAGTCAAAAATGTCCATTGATGTTAACGAGATAGTATATAATTAATGTAATGTGGGTGTATTTATGTTTTTAGCTCAACAATATGAGGGTATTTTTCTCCAAAGACAAATGTGGACAAGAGAGCCACCATAGTTACTCCAACAGATTAATCTTACTGAATGCCTTGAAGTTTAGGAATGGGATGTCAAAGATTTTCTGTATACATCCATGAGGAGCAAGAGCATTGTTTCGAAGACTGGGAGATATATGTCACACTGAGACCTCCCTTCTCCTTGGACCTACAGGCTCCTTGCACCTCCCTGTTCAGTCTTTAGTTACCCTCTCATCCAGATTTCTGATCAGTGCAGAGAGAACTAGCTAGAGCCCTGGAGTGCCCTTAGATGAGTGTCTTCCATCAGCTTTCACTGCAATTGAATTAATGAATTAACATTTTTGTTATTGATTAAATCAGATTAATTTCCTTTGTAATTGTTCACTTTCCTTTCAGTTAATTGCCACTTAAAATTGCAAGATCCTATTCTGTCCCAATAGAATCCAAACAAAAGAATCCAAGCTATTGAACTGAAAACCAGCTTTGTGAAATGTTCTGGCCAAAGATCCTATAGCAGAGCAAGATGGGTTACTCTCACGCAAACTTGTAGTACGCTCATGGGCGGAATCATGGGTGATTTTAGGACTCATTTTAGCAACCAGTTCCCCCCCATCTTGTTCACAGGTTTACAATTTTTTACAATGTTTATTATTTAATGTCCCATGTCTGGTCTGAAATAAAATTCAACATTGGATATAAAAATCAGAATAAATATAATTTTGTGTGTTACATGATTATATACATCTATATCACATTCGTGTATGTGTGTTCCTTCCAGCACAATCTAGTCAGTTGTATGCTCGCTGAATAAAACCATCCTTAAGTTATACATCATTTATAAATCTTGCTTAAACAAATTTAACTTTGTGAAATTCTACAATTAGATAACCCCACCATTACAGACCGATCTCATTCCACTCTCTGGTTATTGGGAAGACCAGACCCCGTTTATTGTGGAGAAACAACTCCATAGAAAAAAGAAAATAAGCACAAAAACTTTAAGTAACATTTCAGGGCTAGAGCAACTGTAATCTTCATATTGCTATTATTTTCCCAAATAGTGCAGATGTGAACAGTGTGATTACATTAATGTGATTAGATGAATGAATTACAGAGTGCAAGTGTAATACAAAATCAACTCAAACACAGCCTATGAACCATTTAAAAAGAAATTATTTAAAAAACATTAAAAAAAACACTATTACCAGAGTCAAATTTTATTCTTGACAAGAATTAACAGAGGTGAGAACTAACAGAATTACACCTAAGATCCTATAACTCTGCTATAAGATTACATTGGATTACATTGCGAGTCGGGTCGGGTCGGGTCGGTAGGATCAGGTTACTAAAATGGGCGGAGAAAAACGCCCAGGATTCCCTCCGTAGCATACTACCAGCCCATTGTATTTCGCAGGAGTAGCCTATCTTGCTCCGCTATAAGATCTTTGGTTGTGGCCACTTCACCTCTCCCTTGATGGGTGCTGGTTGTTACGTCCAGAGGACCCATTGCCTCACCAGCGTTTAGGTGTTGAATTTGGATAATAGAAGCTTGCTGCTGTGGCCTCATGTAATGGTTAGTGTTCAGAGAACACAGGAAGCATTGAGTTCTGGTAGGAATTAAGACCAAGAATACAGGAGGTGAGAGGCCCAACATTAATGTCTTTGTTTCTCCCTCGCCAAGCTTGTACTCGCTGTGCCGTTCGACTGCCACGTTCATCTTCAATCTGCACATGTAACTAAACATTGCACTACAAGGAAACTAAGATCAGAGAGTCTACAACCCCACATCGTGGCCAAGACATCTGTAGATCTTAAGTGTAAGCAAATTTTAATCACAAAGCCATTAGCATTGCTTTCATCTGAGCCATGCTGTTCCACGCTGCCGTTGGTCTGTTGAATTTGTCAAGATGTTCTGTGGCTTCCTGGCTGACTGGAAGGGATTTCAAGGGTAGAAGGCTTTGATGCATGATGGATAACACAGGAGGCAGAGGAATGAGCAGGACATAAAAACAGAAAATGGCAGCAACTGTCAGCAGGTCAGGCAGCAACAAAGTTAACAGTTCGATTCCTTGACCCGTCAGTAGAGCCATCAAAATCGCTTTATTTTGCAACTCAAATATGATCTCTGAGCTAAGAGGGCTGATGAATAGTACGTTTTATATTGTCTTTAGGTTATGCATATACATAGAAAGAAATATATATATTTTTAAGTTATTTAATATGGAGAGATAGTATATATGCTACCAAACACAGCAGTTGACTAAATATAGAAATAAGAACTGCAGATGCTTTTACATGGATAGGTGTTGTTTCAGGTCGAGACCTTTCTTCAGACTCATTCTTGAATAATTATAATTTGTTCATTAGTCTGCTTTTGCATAAGAGATAATTGGACCTGATATATGCTACACTGTTAAATCTTACCAGAATAGTTCTCACATCTACTTGATCAGGGAGATGAGGCTAGTTGTGGGGCTTACATTGTCTCAAAGGTGGAACTGCAAACACTAAGCTAAACTGACAACTTTCTATAGATTTCAGCATCTGTTTGTGTTCTACATCTAAATGTTTATTCTTCCTGTATCCTGGTCGAGGGTGCGTCTTTTACCCCGAGCCGCGTCTTCGCCCCCTCCTTGCGGCCTACCATCTGGATTGGCGCGGCCTTTCCTGCCGGAGACCGGCCAGAGCTTCAGCGGCGGGCACGGCACTAGTTACCATCGCGGAGCGGGCGATTCCTATCGCTGTGTTGGAGGTCCAGAGTGTTGGGCCAGCTGATTACATTGTGCAGCTGTGGGTGCGGAGCTTCCAGCGGCAGGTGGCACTGGCGGAGCCTGGGATCTGTGCCGATGAATGCCAGCGTTAAATCTCCGCCCAGCTCGGCCTGTGTATTTCGGGAGCCGCGGTCTCCGGTAGGAAGTGGCCGATTCGGAAACTCCAAGCCGCTGAGTGTGTTCTACCTTCCGACGCCGGAGCTCCATCATACAGGCAAGAGGGCCTGATACACCAGGCCGGCGTTGCTGCAGATGTGGAGACCTTAATGGCCCCCAAACACGGGTGAACAAGCGGAAGAGGACTGAACTTTATTGCCTTCCCTCGCAGTGGGAAACGTTGATCCCGCTGTGGGGGATGCTTATGTTAAATTCTATTGTTTATTGTGTTCTTTTTATTCGTGTGGCTGTAACGGGTCGATGGCTGCGTGGCAGTGTTTGGCTGCTTGTCGTCGCCTCTTGCCCCTCCTGTTTGTCCTGGCTCTGTTTGTGTCTCCCTGCTTTGGTCTGTACAGCACTTTGTATTTAAATGTGCTTAATAAATAAATACATTATTATTATTATTATTATTATTATTATTGTTGTTATTATTAATATTATTATTATTATTATTATTAAAATTATTATTATTATTATTATTATTATTATTATTATTATTATTATTATAAACAACATAAACAACCTGCACCTCCTCGCTGGCATTGCCCCTGCCGATGTGAGACGGGAAGTCGCCAGCCGAGTAGAGATGACTAAGGCCACTAGTGATGAACGCCACCTCCTCTACGGACGTGTACCCCCGGCCCAACGGCTGAAGTCCAGTTTCTCAGCCATGTCCAGCCCCTAATAGCATCACGGGAAGAAACCAGACTCCAACTATGGACAAAAAGGCTTGAGGACGACCCCCCTCCTACTGACATGGGTATCCCTCCTTCTGAAGCCCTCCCTCCGGGCTCAGAAGCACCATGGGTCCAGTGGAAGACGCTCAACCGCCTGAGAACAGGAACAGGGCGATCAAAGGCTGCCATGGCCGGATGGGGCTATGAAACTGGCCAAACCACCTGTGAATGTGGAGAAGAGGACCATACAATGCAGCACTGCCACGTCTGCCCCCTACTACCCAACCAGTGCAGCCCAAAGGATCTTGCAGTGTTCAATAAAAACGCAAAGGACTGTGTAAAGGAATGGGGAACTGTCATATAACCAACCAGCTTCAGACACGAAAACAAGAAATAAGAAGATTATTATTATTAATATTATTATTGTTATTATTATTGTTATTATTATTATTATTATTATTAATTAATAATAATTATTATTATTATTATTAAGGGAAGGGAAGTGTTGGAGATTTTCCAAGTAAATGTGAATGTTGGAAATTGTTTGTGAAGTTAATGAAGTCCATGAGTTCTGCATGGGTGCAGCAGGTAGCCCCGATGCAGTCATCAATGTAACAGAGACAGAGTTTGGAGATAGGGCCAGTGTATGCCATGAGCAAAGATTGGTCGACGTACCCCACAAAAAAGCATGCGAGTGCCCATGGGTATGCCTTGGATTTGAAGGATGTGGAAGGAGTCGAAGAAGAAGCTGTTGAGAATGAGGACCAGCTCCGCTAGGCAGAGGAGAGTGGTATTAGTGGTAAACAGTGAATTTGCTGGTTTTGAGGTCAAGGTGGAAATGGAGGGCTTTAAGGCCTTCCTTGTATGGGGTAGAGTGGCTGAACGTCCACAGTAAAGTTGAGGGAAAACGGAAGTCATTGAAGAGACAAAGGGCATTTGAGGTGACTTGGACGTATATCGGGAGGGATTGGACCTTGACTATAGAATGTAGTCGAGGTACATGGACATTTTTTACAGTGGGGAGGAGCAGGCAGAAACACTCGGTCAGCCAAGGCAGTTGTGTTTATGGATTTTGGGGAGAAGTTAAAGGCTGGAGACCATAAGGTTGTTATATGACCAGTGTTTAAATATTTATTTGCTAGCTGAATGGCTTCTCCCCAGACCAATTTCGTCCAAACATGGTGCAGGGTCTCAACTCGAATCATTGGCATTCCCTTTCTCCGCGCAGATGATACTCACCACGCAGTGTCGCCCCAGCAGTTTGTTTTATTGTTCCCGGTTCCAACATCTGCAGTCTCTCTTCTATCTCTCTCTGCTTTAAAATATGGGTGAACTAAGTTTTGTTCCTCTTCTGATTTAGACTGAAAATGATGATGAAAGGAAGAGATTTAGTGTCGGACAAGCTGCTGTAAACGAAAATAGGAAGAACAGGAATGCACTCAGCAGATGGCTAAACATATAGGTTATATTTAGACTGCACCAATAGACAATAGGTGCAGGAGTCGGCCATTCGGCCCTTCGAGCCAGCACCGCCATTCAATATGATCATGGCTGATCATCCACAATCAGTACCCCGTTCCTGCCTTCTCCCCATATCCCCTGACTCCGCTATTTTTAAGAGCCCTATCTAGCTCTCTCTTGAAAGCATCCAGAGAACCTGCCTCCACCGCCCTGAATTCCACAGACTCACCACTCTCTGTGAGAAAAAGTGTTTCCTCATCTCCGTTCTAAATGGCTTACTCCTTATTCTTAAACTGTGTGGCCCCTGGTTCTGGACTCCCCCGACATCGGGAACATGTTTCCTGCCTCTAGCGTGTCCAAGCCCTTAACAATCTTATGTTTCAATGAGATCTCCTCTCATCCTTCTAAACTCCAGAGTGTACAAGCCCAGCTGCTCTATTCTCTCAGCATATGACAGTCCCGCCATCCCGGGAATTAACCTTGTAAACCTACGCTGCACCATTGTATCTAAAATAGCAGCACAGTGTGGTATTGGCTTTGGCTTTGGCTTTGTGATTAGGAGTGAGACCTTTCTCTTTCCAATTTGCTTCTAGAGATATAAGCAACATTTTTCAATCTTCACTGCAGTAAAGCACAATTAACCTCACTGGACTCCTTTGTGCAAAGAGGCACAACTTCAAGGAAAGCAAGTTTAATGAGCACAAAGGCTTGCTGTGTAGGGGTTTTACGTTTCCCTTTATTTCCCTTCTGGCCCAACTGCCCGAGTTATTCTCTCCCTTGTCAAACGGCCACCACTCCACTCGAGCGGTTTCCAAGAGAGAGAATACAACAAAAAGGGTTCCCCTAGGTTCTAGACCTCGGAATTATGGTGGGATATGATAAAAGGGTTGAATTGACCAGAGTGTGCCGATGAGAGAAAACAGAAACCAAGATGGACTCAAAGCAAGTCTAACAATGAGAAATCGAATCTCACCAACACTACATAATACGTGGCTAATCTTATGCTTTAAACTAAGACTATGGACGGAAAACTATCGGGCACGTCGTAAAACTTACTTTACACAATTTAACTTCCCCTTCCCCTTTATCTTCTCAACCTCTATCCTATTTCGGGAATTTCACCAGGTCACTGGGGTACTTACAGTTGGTCGACACAGGCCCACGAGCTGTCCAGCAGAGCAGAAAGAGAGAGAGAGTTCTGGCTTGACTCCTGTTTTTATACCTGAGCTTCCTTTGAAACCCCCAGGTGGTCCTCTGGATGAAAAGGGTTCTTCCCTCAGCCTTACTGGCTCCTATTTTCTCGATAAACGGTAGGCGGCGCGGCTCTGGCCATGATTCCCAGTTGTGTTTTAATGTAGTTTTTTGTTATTTTTTGTTGGGGTGTGTGTGTGGGGGGGTGGGGGTGGGTGGGAGGGGGGGGGACTTTTTAATCTCGATCTGGCCATGAACAATAGGCTTCCGATGATAAGGGGTTTGCTGATGTCATGATCCCTCAGCCTGATCGTTATCCCATCGCCTGGATGGGCTCCTATTGTCTCGATGGATGGGTCATCCAAGATGGTGATTGAGCTTGTGCTGGCCTGTTTACCACCGTCTGCTGAGGCTTGGTTCCTTCCTTTGTGTATCCAAGATAATCTCGTTATCTCCATCTCAGCCTTTCCTGTCCACCCCAATTCGCACAGTTGTTTGATGCCCAAGTCCACAGGCCAGACTGGTTTGTGGATTGGGGGTTTTTCCGTTGCAGCCAGCAAAGTTGTCTTTTTTTAAATTGTCCATGTCCTTATCCGAGTTCTTCCATGATTTTGGAGGATTTGCCTCAATAACTTACAGCTGGAACTTGCGTAAGATTCTTTTTTCCCCTGACTCATGGCCATGTGCTTGTAAGACTGACTGCTATCTTTTGTCTTTGGCTACTGAGCAACAGCCCCACAGGATATCGCCTATCCACCACCCCTTTAACTAACCCAAAACCTTTTATATCCCAAAATGTTAGTGCCTATTTTCTTTCATGATCAGCCATTCTTCACTTTTTCCAAGATGGGGTTTGAGTCCAGGTTGGGCACAGGAAAGAGAAGGTGGTGGGATTTAGTTAGTTACCAACACCCAACATCATAATCTGCTTGGGTATCTTGGTAATCTGCTCGGGTATCCTCATATTCCGCCTGAAAGACCCAAATCTTGAAAATAAGTGGATGGATTGAGTTGATTGCAACCCAACTCCAAGAACGTTGAATTCTGTTAGTTTAGATAACTAACCAACTCCCTACTATTAGCGCAGAAGATTAAGGGGGGACTTGATAGAGGTCTTTAAAATGATGAGAGGGATAGACAGAGTTGACGTGGATAAGCTTTTTCCATTGAGAGGAGGGAAGATTCAAACAAGAGGACACGACTTCAGAATTAAGGGACAGAAGTTTAGGGGTAACATGAGAGGGAACTTCTTTACTCAGAGAGTGGTAGCGGTGTGGAATGAGCTTCCAGTGGAAATGGTGGAGGCAGGTTCAATATCATTTAAAAATAAATTGGATAGGTATATGGACGGGAAAGGAATGGAGGGTTATGGTCTGAGTGCAGGTAGATTGGACTAGGTGAGAGTAAGTGTTCGGTATGGACTAGAAGGGCCGAGATGGCCTGTTTCTGTGCTGTAATTGTTATATGGTTATACTTTCCCCCTCCCCAAAACATCATCCCCCCCCCCCCCCCCCCCCCCCCCCCCCCCCCCCCCCCCCCCCCCCCCCCCCCCCCCCCCCCCCCCCCCCCCCCCACCCCCCCCCCCCCCCCCCTTACCTGGGCTTGCACAGATTTCTCCCCTCACCCTCTCCGCAACATGTGATTTCTCTCTTGGCTTCAACATGTTCATCTCTTCTATCTTTCTCTCACACTGTTTGTCTTTTCATCTTGGGCCTTTGTCCAAGCATCCTATCCAAAACCCTCCCTCACCTGTATCCACCTATCACTTGCCCAGGCTTTGACCTGCCCGTCCTCTCTTCCAGCCTTCTTTCCCCTCCCCCACCACAATCAGTCTGAAGAGGGTCCCGACATGAAACATCACCTGTCCATATGAGAGATGCTGCCTGACCCGTCGAGTCACTCCAGCGCATTACGCAGAATGGATGTGGATTAATTGCACATTCTGTTTTTGGGGCAGTTTCTTTAAAATTAACAACCGACAGCGTTTCAGAATACATTGGCTTTAGATGAGAGGAAGCATTTCCACGGCAGTTCTCCTAACTCAAGAGCACAGTTTGGAAAAGGTTACAACTCATTTACTAATTTCCAGACCTCAGATGCCAATGCCCACATAGTTTTCTAAAAGGCCTTTCCGTTATACGAGGAGATTTGGGATGATGGCAGTGGCTTTAAACTGTGGGAGTTCCTACTTCATGACTTATGTGGAAGCTGTTATAAGATATTGGTCTTCAAAAGGGCAAAATGTATTTAAAGAGAGAGATTGTGGATTGCAGGCAGCCAAGAAGCCTGGAGCATCAAGATTAGATCTCGTTTTGCAAATTTTCAACCACATAGTAAAAATGATCAGAAAAGACCAGGCATTTTTCAAAAAATATATCCCTTCTGTATTATTTTTATTCAGTCATTATCCTATTAATGAACATGTGCATAAAGCAGTGCCCAGAAAAATCCTATGCAAGAAGATTAATGGTTTGGACATGAATGAGAACAATCTAAATTAAGTCCTCACATCAGCAAATATGAATCTGAACAAATTCCAGATCCAATCAACATAGTCTGGGAACATGCAACACATATGGAAGTCACTGTGAGCATGTGTTTTGTGGAACCATTAAGGACTTGATATTATTGATGTATGAAAAAGCATCCACAAATGATATTCTTTTAAAACTTTTAATGAAGGCACACGGTGGTCCTTACATATGAACAAATACATTAGCAAACTGGGTGGCCACAACATCCCATTGGATCCCCGACTGAATCTGTCTCAGTGGCAGTCAAGAACAATGCATCACAACAATAGTCGGAAACTAGCATGCCAACTGACCCTAATAAATTCAGTCATATCTACAAATTCAACCTGGCAGCGTCGAGCTGCAGTGAAAAATGACTCAAACAGCAGGCCACATCTGGTTTCAGCAAGGAAAATCTGGAAGTGCACTGGAGAATTTGAATGCGTTTACCAAAAGCGGGCTGCATTATCACATCTGAGCAAAGCCCACGTGAAACACACAAAAAAGGCACCAAATGCCACATCACATCATTGTCAGCCTCATTGCTATCTCCTCAGCTTCAAGTTTGCAAGATGTCTGGGATGAATTACACAATTGAAAGAAGAGCTTGAAGAAAAAACTGTAAATCTTCTGGAGTACAGGAATAAAGCTAGACTTTTTCAAATGATGCATCAAATGACTGTAGCACAATGTTATGTTTATCTTCTTGTGATAGGGCTGAGGACTCCGTTCAGCTCATGCTCATGTTTAGTCCAAATGTGTTCCCATCTGTCACTTAAACACAACACCAGTACAGCCAGTAACTAGCCTCTTGCTTTGTTCCAACAAATGAAGTTGCATGGTGATTAAAAAATCATGAAAACTGTAATTTACAATTGATTTAGTTAAGGGGCTGTCCCACTTGGGCGACCTAATCCCCGAGTTCTGGTGAGTTTGCCCTCGATTCATACTCACAGCATGGTCGACACAAAGTCGTAGGAGGTCTTCGTAACTCTCCTTCATGCTCGAGAGTGGTCTCCACGTACTCGAGGCCTCAGCTAGATCACGGCTTTTTTTTCAACACGTTAAAAAATGCCCACGAGTAAAAAAAATGCTATGACAATTTCTTCATAGAAACATAGAAACATAGAAATTAGGTGCAGGAGTAGGCCATTCGGCCCTTCAAGCCTGCACCGCCATTCAATATGATCATGGCTGATCATTCAACTCAGTATCCCGTACCTGCTTTCTCTCCATACCCCCTGATCCCCTTAGCCACAAGGGCCACATCTAACTCCCTCTAAAATATAGCCAATGAACTGGCCTCAACTACCCTCTGTGGCAGAGAGTTCCAGAGATTCACCACTCTCTGTGTGAAAAAAATAGTTCTTCTCATCTCGGTTTTAAAGGATTTCCCCCTTATCCTTAAGCTGTGACCCCTTGTCCTGGACTTCCCTAACATCGGGAACAATCTTCCTGCATCTAGCCTGTCCAACCCCTTAAGAATTTTGTAAGTTTCTATAAGATCCCCTCTTAATCTCCTAAATTCTAGAGAGTATAAACCAAGTCTATCCAGTCTTTCTTCATAAGACAGTCCTGACATCCCAGGAATCAGTCTGGTGAACCGTCTCTGCACTCCTTCTATGGCAATAATGTCCTTCCTCAGATTTGGAGACCAAAACTGTACGCAATACTCCTGGTGTGGTCTCACCAAGAAGTTGGGGTTTTTTTTTTTAAGGTGAAACTCTGCCGGCTGTTATGATATTTTATACACAGTTTTATAACTCATATACAAGACCTTGCAGCTAAAGGTCATGCTTTCTCATCCCACATTGCCTTCCCCCCACCTCGTCCTTAGCCACATGCTGCAAATCCTGCTTCTCAGGTCTCTCATTCATCTACCCTTGAGTACATGAGATTTCAGCTCAAATACTTTAGGGAAATCAAACCAGGGCAGGGCCTTCACAGTGAACGGCAGGGCTCAAGGGAGTGCTATAGAGCAGAGAGATCGGGAAATGCAGGTGCATAGAGCTTTGAAAGTATTGTCACTGGCAGATAGGGTGGTCAAGAAGATTTTCAATACATTGGCCTTCATCTGCCAGGGTATTGCCCCATAAATATTTTTCTCCAATATCTTCATAATCTCATTGTTTTAATAACACTCTTTTTCAATAATAAAACCACACAATTTGTGAATTAACTGGAATTGCACAACATATGTAGAAGAAGACCTCCTTAACATACAGATTTGACAGATTTATCCATCAAATCTTTAACTCTTAGATGTGGACTCCTGAATATTATTTTCTGAAAAAACTGATAAATAAATAATGTTGGACACCATTTAGAATGTTCTATCAACAATTCTCTAAATTAATTGTATTATAAATTTGAGGCTGTCGTTACATGCTTGAACAAGTACTATTGCTCTCTACTGGGTAGCGATACTTTTCATCTGTTACGAAACATGTGGAACTACAAGGTGAAGAAACAAACATTGTGCCAGCAAACCTACATCAGCTTCCCAGATACCTCCAAGAACATTGAAGGAATAGAAAGATGAAGGCAGTGGACATTGGCATTGTTACAGCATTGGTGCTGAACTGATTTCTTTGTAATGATAGACAATAGACAATAGACAAGAGGAGTAGGTCATTTGGTCCTTCGAGCCAGCACCGCCATTCAATGTGATCATGGCTGATCATCCCCAATCATTACTCCATTCCTGCCTTCTCTCCTGACTCCGCTATTTTTAAGAGCCCTATCTAGCTCTCTCTTGAAAGTATACAGAGAACCTGCCTCCACCACCCTCTGAGGCAGAGAATTCCACAGACTCACCACTCTCTGTGAGAAAAAGTGTTTCCTCGTCTCCATTCTAAATGGCTTACTCCTGTAATTCTTAAGGGGTTGGACAGGCTAGATGCAGGAAGATTGCTCCCGATGTTGGGGAGGTCCAGGATAAGGGGTCACAGCTTAAGGATAAGGGGGAAATCCTTTAAAACCGAGATGAGAAGAACATTTTTCACACAGAGAGTGGTGAATCTCTGGAACTCTCTGTCACAGAGGGTAGTCGAGGCCAGTTCATTGGCTATATTTAAGAGGGAGTTAGATGTGGCCCTTGTGGCTAAGGGGATCAGGGGGTATGGAGAGAAGGCAGGTACGGGATACTGAGTTGGATGATCAGCCATGATCATATTGAATGGTGCAGGCTCGATGGGCCGAATGGCCTACTCCTGCACCTATTTTCTATGTTTCTATGTTTCTATGATGCGGTTCATTCCTGTAACATTCTCATAAAATTGCACGAAACAACCTTTGAGTTAGGTTTTTACCTGCATGTCCTGTTTTAAACCTTCTGCTGCAGGGGCAACGCTCCTCCCAAGCCTGGTCTCCTGGTCTTAGTTGTTGCAGCTGGGATTCCCTCTGTCGTCCTTGTAAGGTTTCCATGTCGGGTATTTCTCCCCCGAGCTTTACCCCTGCGGTTTGCAATGTCGGGGGAGGGTGGGGGGGGGGTATCTGCTCTGGGTGCCACCTGGTTTTCTGCCAGCGGCTCGGAAGGCGCATCCATCTCCGGAGCGGTTCTCCAGGTGCCCCCGGCACCAATATGAAGCCGCTGGTTCCACCGCCAGCGGCTCGGTAGGAGAATCCACCGCCTCCCGCTCCCCGCGTGCCGCGGCCTCCCGAGCGGGTTCTCCACCTATATGAAGCCGCTGGCTCCACCACCAGCGGCTCGAAAGGCGAATCTGGCATTCCGGCATTCTGCGGTCTCCCGAGCGACTTGGTCCGTGGGCAGGCATCCCCGTGACCGGGGTTCCCTGGAAGTTCGTGACTGGGGTTCCCCCTAGTCCCGACTTTGCCCCGGACTTTTAGCAGGACCTCTAAGTGGAGGCTCCTGCAAGAAGATGAAAAACCTGAAAAACCTTTTTAAAAACACACCTGAGGTCTGTTGCTGGCAGGAGAATCACGTCCATCCAGCCAGTCATCACGCAATGCGATAGACGATATGACACGCATGCGTACTGCCGGGGTCTTCACGTAGTCACTCACGTGACTCCGTAGTAAAATCAAGGCTTAATCAATGCTGGAAACTTTTGGCACTTATTTTTGAAGCATAAATTTAAAAACAGCCTGAAGAACAGTGAGTGAACTAATAAAAAATGAAAATGGCTGTGGGTAATGAAGTGTTAGGGCAGGATGATTCAGTGTGCCCCACAGATGCGATAAATATCTTTGAAAAATGATAGAATTGAAGCCAGTTTGAAAATAACCATAGGGAACATCAAAGCCGAAACACTGCACAAGAAGTCCTGAATATAACAATAATGGTCAGGCAGCTGTGGGGCCTGGCACATGGTTCATAGTAATGGCAATGCTTGCGGTCCCTAATGACCAACCTGACTACAACAACAGACTGATTGACTGAGTTGGCAAACCCAAGATCACTTTGTACATACAAGTGTGTCATTAGGGTAGTCTGTGGCTTCATTCACTACTGTTATAGCTACTGAAAGGTATATTAAAATAATGTAAAATTGCAGTTAAACGCTTTTTAAAAGAAAGTCGCACATCTAATGCCACTGTTCTAAGTACAGCATATGGAGAACTTATTTTAAATACGGATATTTACAAAGTTATACATGTCACTTCCCAACCTTAACTACCGCTTAGAAAGATATGTGGAGGTTTAGAAACATAGAAACATAGAAAATAGGTGCAGGAGGAGGCCATTCGGCCCTTCGAGCCAGCACCGCCATTCATTGTGATCATGGCTCATCATCCCCTATCAATAACCCGTGCCTGCCTTCTCCCCATACCCCTTGACTCCATCAGCCCCTAGAGCTCTATCTAACTCTCTCTTAAATCCATCCAGTGACTTGGCCTCCACTGCCCTCTGTGGCAGGGAATTCCATAAATTCACAACTCTCTGGGTGAAAAAGTTTTTTCTCACCTCAGTCTTAAATGACCTCCCCTTTATTCTAAGATGCTGGTTCTGGACTCACCCAACATTGGAAACATTTTTCCTGCATCCAGCATGTCCAGTCCTTTTATAATTGTATATGTTTCTATAAGATATCCCCTCATCCTTCTAAACTGCAGTGAATACAAGCCTAGTCTTTTCAATCTTTCCTCACGGTCCCGCCATCCCAGGGATCAATCTCGTGAACCTACGCTGCACTGCCTCAATCACAAGGATGTCCTTCCTCAAATTAGGAGACCAAAACTGTACCCAATACTCCAGATGTGGTCTCACCAGAGCCCTATACAGAGCTTGGATCTCAATCTGTACAACTTTTTTTACCATAATTACTAATCAGGAAAATAAACTATTTATTTTTCAACAGGTGTTAGCCATATACAGGGTATATTAAGCCGTATGGCAAAATGGTGGTGAAATGACTTGCGTGCATAGACTTCAGCTCCAGGGAACTTGTTGGTGTATTAACCTAAATATGCCCTTATCTAGGAAAATATTTGTAATGATCCAACCATGTCTTGAGGATTTGGATCAATGATGGAAAAAGTGCACTTCAAAGTTGCATCGACACTATGGTTATTAAAGTGTAGTGAAATACACAAAAAATGACCAGCAAAGAATAATAAAGCAACAAAAGTCATTGTGTTTTTGATTTTCTGTTTTTGGACTGAATTCTGTTTTTCGTTTGTGTCTCTGTGATGTCTTTATTATTTATTTTACTCTGATTATATGTTTATATTCCTGTTAATCTATGTAAGGTGTCCTTGAGATGTCTGAAAGGCGCCCAACAAATAAAATTTATTATTATTATTATTATTAAAAGTCAGGTTCTTCTGACCATCAGGGATTCCATTGATATAAGTGGCTGCTGGTTGCTATGAGTCTCATGCCCATCTGCCTGTGGGAAACTCAATTTGAATGAGAGCTGGTCTGGAGTACCATGTTCCACATCCTGGTCTGACGATAAGTCCAAAGACTCGTAACATGACGTCCCCCTATTTCCAGCAATTGCACAGAAAGATTGAAAAAAATTCTCATGACAATTGCTCAGACCATATCAGCAGTTTGTGAAAAAAGCAACATTCATACAGCTATACCTGCTACCATTCCTATTCATACAGCTACACTCTCGACATGTGCCAATTCAACCCACTTGGCTGAGTATCATTAGTTTTAACTTAGTTCCCTTTATAATATTGCTTTCTCATTTTTCAGTAGCTAATGAATTGTCAAAAACATTAGCCAAGGCAGTTAATATTCTAACATTTCTTTTTCTGAACACAAGCTTTGTGTATGTTCCTGGTACAAGTCACTATCCAAGTTTGGAACATTCAAACCACATTATGTTGGAAATTCTTATTTCATCTCTTCTGACTGATAATCTTTCAAACCCCACTGCATATTTCTGAACCTGTATAACTCACTTTTCCAGCACTTACTTTGATTTCACAATCAATAACCCGTGCCTGCCTTCTCCCCATATCCCCATATCCTATCTTCTGAACTAAAATTCCAGTGCTGTGTATCACCCCGCCTACATGATCCAATACAATATTTATTCCATGTCATTTGAACCTCAGTGAGGCTCAAACGAAACTCCTTTTCCACAGCCATACAAACAAAACAATTCCCACAAGACACACAAACTATTCAATTCACACAAACATCTTTTCTCTGCCCTGCACCATTTCTCTCCCGATGTCGAAACCCCAGGCGGGTGATGCTAAGTCCCACGGCCATTTAAGGCCGCGCCGGGCGATGTACAGCCCCGCTCCAGGCCCAAAAGTCACAAAGTTAGAGTCCCCGCCGAGTGCTGGAATGTCCCGCAGCCATTAAAGCCGCGCCGGGCGATGTACGGCCCCGCTCCGGGTCGTTCCAACCCCGCGACACGGGCTGGAGAAGTTGCGTTGCGGGAGCTCCGAAAAGCGGCCTCCCACCCGGACCCGCGAGCTCCCAAACTCACAGTCCACAGGCCTGCAGCTGGAGACTCCGAGCTGCCTGGATGTTTACATATCATGTAGTTAGATTACTTTCACTTTGCGGGCCCCAAATGTAACCCAAAGCAAATATCATTTTTTAATAGGGATTGTAGTTGGACAGTACTGTAACTTCACCTTAAATAATTCAGTTTAGTTTAGAGATACAGCACGGAAACCCTTCGAGTTTGCGCCGAGTTTGCTCCGACCAGCGATCCCCACGCATTAAACCTATCGTACACACACTAGGGACAATTTACATTTATACCTACAAACCTATACATCTTTGGAATGTGGGAGGAAACCACAGCTTCCCAGAGAAAACCACGTAAGTCACAGGGAGAACGTACAAATTCCACGCAGGCAGCACTTGTAGTCAGGATCAAACCCAGGTCTCTGGCGCTGTAATGCAGCAACTCTACCGCTGTGCCACCGTGCTGCCCAAATTGCTCATGTCATCAATAAACGACATATTTATTTATTTTGCTCAATACTTTAAACTAATGTAGCATGTTCAGGTGTTTCAATGCAGCACTAACATAAACACAACCTTGTCTATTACTAATCTTTTTTTTAAATAATATTTTAATTAGAAGCAGACACATATTGTGGTAAAAACATTTCATGTATATCAGTGGTACTGTGGCGGCTCCTAAGGGTCGTGCCATTATACTGCCGAAACCCTCGGCACAGGAGTGGTGCAGTCCGGAGGCGGCCCTCAGCCGGAGGGTTTAAAAGGCAGGGTTTGGGTGCCATCTTCCTCTGGTTTCGTCTTCCCTTCAACCAGGAGGAATACAATAAAGGTGCTTCTCAAACACTGGACTTCGTGCCTCCTTTTGAGACCCACGCACTACATTGGTGACCCCGACGTGATTCGAACACGCAGCCTTCTGATTATTAATTATTATTAAACATTATTAATATTATTAGTTGAGGATTGATTCTGCCTCTAGTTTTGTTTTATAGATAGAGAGTTAAGCCCCTGCCCCACTTAAGAAACCTGAACAGAAACCTCTGGAGACTTTGCGCACCACCCAAGGTTTCTGTGAGGTTCCCGGAGGTTCCCAGAGGTTTTTGTCAGTCTCCACTACCTGCAACCTCCGGCAACCACCTGCAACCTCCGGGAACCGCACGGAAACCTTCGTCGGGGCGCTAAGTCTCCAGAGGTTTCCGTTCATGTTTCCTAAGTGGGACAGGGGCATAAGAGAGAAAGAAAAAAAAACAAATGGCATGATAAAAAAAAGAATGGAATAATTGACTAATAATACATAATTGGAGATAGGTTCGTAGATTAAAAAGTATAACTTTTCATCTAATCCTGAGTTCAAGCTTCAGTTAGGTTCCTGTGCTGAACTGATCTACCCCTTCAAATAGTCAATGAATGGAGACCATATTCTGACAAAAAATTCTTGTTCGTCCATTAAGACAAGTCTAATTCTTTCCAGGTATAGGGTCTTCCATAATCCATAATCCACATTTTAATTGTGGGGGTTATAGGGCCCCACTAATTACTAATCTTAAACCTTGAATGTACCAAAAGATTATTGCCATTAACTACCATTTGCTTTTAATAAATTCCTCTGTATGTTATTCCTGCTGCACAGATTGTGCAAAGATCATATGTGAAACGGAGGGATTTATCCTAATGACGGTCAGTGCAGCAAGTTCAATGACTGCGTTGCCGTTTAATTAACGTATAAAGCATGATTTTTTTTTTCTCAAGGTGTAATTTTGTTTTGTAAAAAGTTGAAAGCAGTCTGTGTTTTTGAAAATCCAGCTGATGCATGGATATCAACCACGAGGTGTGTCTTAATAACAAACAGGCAAATCTGGAACGATTACATCTGCAGTTTCTGACCAATCTCGCCATGTGTACTACTTTCCATGAAGTATACTCAGACACACAATATACCTGCCATTTTGTTTTGGCATTGCTGCTATTGTGGGCACACACAGTAAAGGTCTTTGAGAATAGAAACATAGAAACATAGAAATTAGGTGCAGGAGTAGGCCATTCGGCCCTTCGAGCCTGCACCGCCATTCAATATGATCATGGCTGATCATCCAACTCAGTATCCCGTACCTGCCTTCTCTCCATACCCTCTGATCCCCTTAGCCACAAGGACCACATCTAACTTCCTCTTAAATATAGCCAATGAACTGGCCTCAATTTACCCTCTGTGGCAGAGAATTCCAGAGATTCACCACTCTCTGTGCGAAAAAAGTTCTTCTCATCTCGGTTTTAAAGGATTTCCCCCTTATCCTTAAGCTGTGACCCCTTGTCCTGGACTTCCCCAACATCGGGAGCAATCTTCCTGCATCTAGCCTGTCCAACCCCTTAAGAATTTTGTAAGTTTCTATAAGATATCCTCTCAATCTCCTAAATTCTAGAGAGTATAAACCAAGTCTATCCAGTCTTTCTTCATAAGACAGTCCTGACATCCCAGGAATCAGTCTGGTGAACCTTCTCTGCACTCCCTCTATGGTAATAATGTCCTTCCTCAGATTTGGAGACCAAAACTGTACGCAATACTCTAGGTGTGGTCTCACCAAGACCCTGTACAACTGCAGTAGAACCTCCCTGGTCCTATACTCAAATCCTTTTGCTATGAAAGCTAACATACCATTCGCTTTCTTCACTGCCTGCTGCACCTGCATGTAGGGCCGATTCAGCAAAGGACAACACCTTCGGTCTCATGCATTAGAGAATTTTTAAACAGTGGCGTTACAAACATGCGCATTGACTTGGAACGAAAATCTGCAGGAGGAACTCAACATGCTGAAGACCATCTGTGGTTGAAAATAATGGCCAATACTTCAGGTCAAAACCCTGTATCAACTTAGTGTAGACCATTCATTTAATGGGCTTTTACAAGCACTCTATGGGGGTTTAGTTTCTCTGTACATATACTGTACTTGCTGAGATATTACTTGGTTTGTCAACTTCTCTCTCTGTTCCAAAGTACAATAGCTCACACTTCTACATTTGGTATAACTTTATGTCTGGTTCAAGTCAAGTCAAGTCAAGTTTATTTGTCACATACACATACGAGATGTGCAGTGAAATGAAAGTGGCAATGCTCGCGGACTTTTGTGCAAAAGACAAACAACAAAACAACCAAACAAATTATAAACACGATCATAACACACATATTCTTTTACATAATAAATAATGGAAGGAAAAACGTTCAGTAGAGTTAGTCCCTGGTGAGATAGGCGTTTACAGTCCGAATTGCCTCTGGGAAGAAACTCCTTCTCAACCTCTCTGTTCTCACCGCATGGCAACAGAGGCGTTTGCCTGACCATAGCAGCTGGAACAGTCCGTTGCAGGGTTGGAAGGGGTCTCCCATGATTTTATTTGCTCTGGAGTTGCACCTCCTGTTGTATAGTTCCTGCAGGGGGGCGAGTGAAGTTCCCATAGTGCGTTCGGCCGAACGCACTACTCTCTGCAGAGCCTTCTTGTCCTTGGCAGAGCAATTCCCAAACCAGATGGTAATGTTCCCGGACAAGATGCGTTCCACCGCCGCTGCGTAGAAGCACTGGAGGATCCTCAGAGACACTCTGAATTTCCTCAATTGCCTGAGGTGGTAAAGGCGCTGCCTTGCCTTACTCACGAGTGCTGAGGCGTGTTCCCGTTGCCATTTGTTTGATAGCTATCCCTATCGATATTTGGATACTAAAATCTTTTATTATGTTGTGCATGCATCATTCAGTAGCTTGCTTCCAAGTGTTCTCCTTAACCTCCTTCCTTGGGTGAGGCTTACAAAATGCACCCAGCGGCATAATGTATTTTTGCTTAATTCTAATCAAATTTATTCCGTTTTATTTCAACTGCATCATCTTTTCCAATCCTGCAGTGCTGCCTTTGATCAATTTTGTCCATTCCTCTACTCCTGGTCTTTTTTCCATATTCCCTGAATAATGTATTCAGAAATATTTGTTTTTTCCAAATGTTCCCTTTTTGTTCTGAGCCAGTTTTGTGTAAAATCGCCAAATAACATAACCTGATGTGGCCTCCTGTGCCTGCAGTTCGTCAACTTACTTTGTTTACTGAGTTGCAGCATGCATTGACATTCATAAGCAGCTTGAACAGTCATGCATTTGTTCTTGGTGTGCTCCCTCGACAGCATTATTATTTTAAATTATATAGATAGAGCTGAAAACAGTCCCATCGGCCCATCGAGCCAATGCCGTACGCTAGTTCTATCCTCCACACTAGGGACAATTTACAGAACCCAACTTGACCTACAAACCTGCACGTCTTTGGAATGTGGGAGGAAACCGGAGCACCCAGAGAAAGCCCACGTGGTCACAGGGAGAGGGTAAAACTATGTGCGGACAGCAATTGTAGTCGGGATCGAACCCGAGTATAGAAGTTGGGATGTAATGTTAAAATTGTACAAGGCATTGGTGAGGCCAATTCTGGAGTATGGTGTACAATTTTGGTCGCCTAATTATAGGAAGGATGTCAACAAAATAGAGAGAGTACAGAGGAGATTTACTAGAATGTTGCCTGGGTTTCAGCAACTAAGTTACAGAGAATAAGGTTGAACAAGTTAGGGCTTTATTCTTTGGAGCGCAGAAGGTTAAGGGGGGACTTGATAGAGGTCTTTAAAATGATGAGAGGGATAGACAGAGTTGACGTGGAAAAGCTTTTCCCACTGAGAGTAGGGAAGATTCAAACAAGGGGACATGACTTGAGAATTAAGGGACTGAAGTTTAGGGGTAACATGAGGGGGAACTTCTTTACTCAGAGAGTGGTAGCTGTGTGGAATGAGCTTCCAGTGAAGGTGGTGGAGGCAGGTTCGTTTTTATCATTTAAAAATAAATTGGATAGTTATATGGATGGGGAGGGAATGGAGGGTTATGGTCTGAGCGCAGGTATATGGGACTAGGGGAGATTATGTGTTCGGCACGGACTAGAAGGGTCGAGATGGCCTGTTTCCGTGCTGTAATTGTTATATGGTTATTATATGTTATATGTTATATGGAGTGTCAAGCACTATGAGGCAGCAACTCTACTGCTATGCCACTCTATTTTCTATCTCTTTTTAATCATATGTTAAATCTGTCTCTAAACACATTATTCTGATACTCCATTCTCCCACCATTCTTTTAAACCCTCCATCACAATATTAAGTCATTTTCCTGCAGAGCCATTAACCCCAGCTCTCCTAGGATGCAGCCCATCCTCTTTGAACAGATCCCTGTTACTACAGAGGTCCTCCAATAGTCCACAAATCTCACATGTTCTGCTGCAGATGTGACCTAACAAAGGCAGCCAACAAGAAAGTAAATGTTTTTAATTTCCCAAATCTGGATCCGGTGGAAACGGGATCAAATGTCTCAATTGCACAAGACTCCTGAGTACCGTTAATGGTTCACTTCCATTCCTCTTCCCAGCACATACCCAAAGGATGCCAACAGTGAGATGGATATGATGCCATGGGCCCACATTCTTTGGATCAGCGATGGTTGCTTTCAGTTCATTCTAATTGGTCAGATGAGTCAACCTAGCATTGGCTCGACCTGTTCAGGTGCAAAAATCGATCCCTATATCCTGTTGATGCAACAAAAAGGATTCAGTTATAGAGTCAAAGAGTCATAGAGTGGAAACAGGTCCTTTAGGCCCAACTTGCCCACACCAGCCAACATGTCCCATCTCCACAAGACCCACCAGCCTGCGTTTGGCCCACATCCCTCTAAACCTGTCTGATCCATGGACATGTCCAAATCTTTCTGAAATGCTGCGATAATACCTGCCTCAAATGCCTCCTCCGACAGCTCGTTCCATACACCCACCACGCTCTGTGTGAAAAAGTTGCCCCTCAGGTTCCTATTATCTCTTCCCCCCCACCCCAACCTTCAACCTATGTCCTTTAGTTCTCAATTCTCCTGAGAATATATAATTGAATTTATATTCCATAGTACTTGAAATAAGTTCAGTGCTCATTCATAACACTGCTCGCAATTATTTCTACAGACATACTTGTATAGCTTTCTCTTTTTAGAAACATAGAAACATAGAAAATAGGTGCAGGAGTAGGCCATTCGGCCCTTCGAGCCTGCACCCCCATTCAATATGATCATGGCTGATCATCCAACTCAGTATCCTGTACCTGCCTTCTCTCCATATCCCCTGATCCCTTTAGCCACAAGGGCCACATCTAACTCCCTCTTAAATATAGCCAATGAACTGTGGCCTCAACTACCTTCTGTGGCAGAGAATTCCAGAGATTCACCACTCTCTCTGTGAAAAATGTTTTTCTCATCTCGGTCCTAAAAGATTTCCCCCTTATCCTTAAACTGTGACCCCTTGTTCTGGACTTCCCCAACATCGGGAGCAATCTTCCTGCGTCTAGCCTGTCCAACCCCTTAAGAATTTTGTAAGTTTCTATAAGATCCCCCCTCAATCTTCTAAATTCTAGCGAGCACAAGCCGAGTCTATCCAGCCTTTCTTCATATGAAAGTCCTGCCATCCCAGGAATCAGTCTGGTGAACCTTCTCTGTACTATGCCAGTCTAAAGTATGATAAGATGTTTTATAAAATGATATGGATATTTATGCCAAATAAGGGAATTGAAGCCATTGATTTACAATTTGAGAGTAAGCAGAATTTCAGTTTTAATCAATAATTAATTGGAATTTTGTTAATGCTTTACAGTTTTATTTTGAATAAATCATGACATTTTATGAATATTTATTAAGCATGGTTAATTAATCATTTTTGAAGCTGGGACTGTGCAGCAAGGTTGCAATCTGATCCTGAATGTTGACAAAACATAGGAGGTTATCGTTGACTTCAGGAGAAACCGGCAGAGTCACACACCACTACACATTAATGACATCGATGTGGAGTTGGTCAGTAGCACTAAGTTCCTGGGGGTGCAGATCACGAACAGTCTGACCTTGTCACAAAACATCGCATCACTAGTTAAGAGAGCGCAGCAGCGTTTGCACTTTCTGCGCCGGATGAGGAGAGCTTACCTCCCCCATCCCGTCCTCACCACTTTCTACAGGGGCACCAGGGAGAGCATTTTGACCAGCTGCATCTCTGTCTGGTTAGGGGACTGGAAGTCCGTGCGGAGAGTGGTGAGGACGGCTGAAAAAATCATCGGGACTTCTCTTCCCTCAATCGGGGACATTGCGTGCAAACGTTGCTTGTCCAAGGCCAGCAGTATTATAAAAGACCCCACACATCTCCATCATGGACTGTTCACTCTGCTGCCCTCGGGCAAAAGGTATCGTAGTATAAGGAGCAGAACGGCCAGGTTCTGCAACAGCTTCTTCCCCCGAGCCATCAGACTCTTGAATGCCATGTAATGTGCCGCCACTATTATCTATTTTATAACCATATAACCATATAACAATTACAGCACGGAAACAGGCCATCTCAGCCCTACAAGTCCGTGCCGAACAACTTTTTTCCCTTAGTCCCACCTGCCTGCACTCATACCATAACCCTCCATTCCCTTCTCATCCATATGCCTATCCAATTTATTTTTAAATGATACCAACGAACCTGCCTCCACCACTTCCACTGGAAGCTCATTCCACACCGCTACCACTCTCTGAGTAACGAAGTTCCCCCTCATGTTACCCCTAAACTTCTGTCCCTTAATTCTCAAGTCATGTCCTCTTGTTTGAATCTTCCCTAGTCTCAAAGGGAAAAGCCTGTCCACATCAACTCTGTCTATCCCTCTCATCATTTTAAAGACCTCTATCAAGTCCCCCCTTAACCTTCTGCACTCCAGAGAATAAAGACCTAACTTATTCAACTTATCTCTGTAACTCAGTTGTTGAAACCCAGGCAACATTCTAGTAAATCTCTTCTGTACTCTCTCTATTTTGTTGACATCCTTCCTATAATTGGGCAACCGATCTTTTATCTATTTATATCTTTTATCTATTTTATCTTTTTAATCTATTTTATCCTTTTGTTATTTTATGTTGCACGGTGAGCCAGATGCAACGAAAGTTCGTTCAGATTTGCATTTGTTGGTGTATTTTTGAATGACAATAAAGTCTTTGATTGATTGAATGAAATAAGATCAAACTCTGGTCCTTATTACTGCAGTATGAATGGGGTTGTACCGGTGGATAGACCTCTGTTTTGCTAACTATGGGGGAAGTGGAGCAGTTTTAACACAATTAGGGTGGGAATTTGGAGTTTGGCAGCAATAGGGATCTTTTGATCTTGAATTATTGTGAGGTTTGGCAGAACTGTGAAGGCATTTTTTTGAGGTTTGAATCAACTGGAGTTGGAATGTGAGCTTTTGCTCACTGGGTGATTCCTGGATTCCATCAGTGGGAAGAGGCAGGGAGGAAAAACATGGATCTGATCCTACCGGGTGGGACAAGGTCATGTCCACTGTGTGGGCTTGTGACTTTATAAAGACATGGGGTAAATATTAAAAGTAACTTCTCCCTTTGTCTTGAAACACAACATTAATTTTGAGAGTTCAGCGACATCCTCTCTCTGCTCCCCCTCAGTGATACATTTTCCTTGATCTCCATTCCCTTTGTCCTATTTTCACACCTTACACTTCCCTATCTATGTATCTCCCTCTCCCACGACATCAGTCTGAAGACGGATCTCGACCCGAAAAACATCGCCCGTTCCTTCTCTGTAGAGTTGCTGACTGCCCAGTGAGTTACTCGAGCATTTTGTGTCTCTCTTAGGTTTAAACCAGCACCTGCAGTTCCTTCCTATGCATTTTTAAAATTTATCGACTACAAGTATAAGGTGCAACAGTACTTTAAAAAAAGAAATGGTGTCAGGATCTGGTAAGGGGGGATGAAAAATACGAAGTTGGTATATTCTTTTTTGCGCGGTTTTTATAATAGAGCGTTTGTTTCTTTTTCTTTCTTTTCTACGGCCTTTTTCTTAAATTTTTTCCCTAATTCTTTGTTTAATGGGTTTTTCTTTTCGATCACTTCCATATTATCACGACTATCTCTCTCTTTACTTTCTTTGTATCTATCTTTCTTTAAATTCTTGTACAAGGCATTGGTGAGGCCAATTCTGGAGTATGGTGTACAATTTTGGTCGCCTAATTATAGGAAGGATGTCAACAAAATAGAGAGAGTACAGAGGAGATTTACTAGAATGTTGCCTGGGTTTCAGCAACTAAGTTACAGAGAAAGGTTGAACAAGTTAGGGCTTTATTCTCTGGAGCGCAGAAGGTTAAGGGGGGACTTGATAGAGGTCTTTAAAATGATGAGAGGGATGGACAGAGTTGACGTGGATCAGCTTTTCCCACTGAGAGTAGGGAAGATTCAAACAAGGGGACATGATGAGAATTAAGGGACTGAAGTGTAGGGGTAACATGAGGGGGAACTTCTTTAATCAGAGAGTGGTGGCTGTGTGGAATGAGCTTCCAGTGAAGGTGGTGGAGGCAGGTTTGTTTTTATCATTTAAAAATAAATTGGATAGTTATATGGATGGGAAGGGAATGGAGGGTTATGGTCTGAGCGCAGGTATATGGGACTAGGGGAGATTATGTGTTCGGCAAGGACTAGAAGGGTCGAGATGGCCTGTTTCGGGGCTGTAATTGTTATATGGTTAGAAACATAGAAACATAGAAATTAGGTGCAGGAGTAGGCCATTCGGCCCTTCGAGCCTGCACCACCCTTCAATATGATCATGGCTGATCATCCAACTCAGTATCCCGTACCTGCCTTCTCTCCATACCCCCTGATCCCCTTAGCCACAAGGGCCACATCTAACTCCCTCTTAAATATAGCCAATGAGCTGGCCTCAAACTACCCTCTGTGGCAGAGAGTTCCAGAGATTCACCACTCTCTGTGTGAAAAAAGTTCTTCTCATCTCGGTTTTAAAGGATTTCCCCCTGATCCTTAAGCTGTGACCCCTTGTCCTGGACTTCCCCAACATCGGGAACAATCTTCCTGCATCTAGCCTGTCCAACCCCTTAAGAATTTTGTAAGTAAATTCTGTTATATGGTAAGTAAATGGTTATATGGTTAAAGCTTAACAAATGAAGGGGTACAATAAATGTAACGAGATATACATGGCTTGTACTACTGTAATCTACTGTACTTCTAATAAATAAAATGATTTAAAATGTTTTTTTAAAATGTGCCCAATTCTCAATGTATATATTGGGGTGGGAGATTGCAACCTTCACGTGGTCCACCCTGTTTCAACTAATGCAATTGACCCGACGTGCGCAAATGAGAACAAGTTGACTTACAAGTTTAGGCAGTGCACGCGATATATGTGGATATTGCGCTACAAGTTCTGGGTATGAAGAGGTGTGAATCTCTAATATTTTCCAGTCAATTTACATTTTGCACAAGTGATATCTCACCTTGGTATTCCTGTTATATGTATGAATGACTGAATTTGCTTATTTATTTCAGCAAGTCCGGTAAATACGATTTGATGTTATAATGATTGCCCGTCCATCTCACCAGCCCTGAAAGGACAAAATTATTGTAGAGAAGCGTTCCTGAAGTTAAGAAATAGTTTTTATTTCTATACCTTTATCAGTTAATGGTGCAGTTTCTGTATCACAGTCCAAATGATTCCAGTTTACGAGTCTGAATTAACTATTCCCTTCTGTCATTTAACTGCTTTCCTTTCAATTTGGAAACTAACCAAAAAATGGGAAGAATTTAGATGAATATAGCGTTTGAAATTTGATCACTTAATGTTCTTTAAATAATTTTGGAGAAATTATCAAGCAGAAAGCAAAGTATTTCAGCTAAATGCACTAAATGCAGCTGACCGCTGAATATTAGTGAAACATGTTAAGAAATTAACGATACTCAGGATCGGAATGGACAAAGTGAATTTCACCAGGAGGAAGATCAGGAGATATCTGTGAGGAAGATTGTCAAGTTCATGTCCTGCTTTAGTAAAATGGCTGAGGCTTTCAAATTAAAAAATGCATAAAGTCATCAAGTGATGTACCTATAGTTCCTCTAATAAATCTTTTTCCCTTCACCTTAACCCTATGTCCTTTGGTCCTCAATTCACCTAC